>NC_057806.1:229222317-229522317 GCF_018294505.1 Triticum aestivum | reverse complement strand
ATTCAGATCTAGTAGCTCGGCAGGTGTCTGGCACTTGGGATTCTAAGGACCCACTCATGGCTGCATATCGGCGAGAGGTGGATATAGTGTGTAACACCCCGGATGTAACTTCCCAATTTGTACTCCAACTCTTGCCGTTTCCGGCATTAAGTTATTTTATTTTCTCGGGTTCGGGTCTTTGTCTCCGTGTGTTGTTGTTGTTGTTGTCATGCATCTCATATCACGTCATCATGTGCATTGCATTTGCATACGTGTTTGTCTCTTGCATTCGAGCATTTTCCCCGTTGTCCATTTTGCATTCCGGCGCTTCGTTCTCCTCCGGTGGTCATTTCTAGCTTTCTTTCGTGTGTGGGGATTAAACATTTCCGGATTGGACCGAGACTTGCCAAGCGGCCTTGGTTTACTACCGGTAGACCACCTGTCAAGTTTCGTACCATTTGGACTTCGTTTGATACTCCAACGGTTAACCGAGGGACCGAAAAGGCCTCGTGTGTGTTGCAGCCCAACACCCCTCCAATTTGGCCCAAAACCCACCTAAGCCTTCTCCATCATCTAGATCATTCGATCACGACCACGTGGCCGAAAACCGCACCTCATTTGGACTCTCCTAGCTCCCTCTATGCCTATAAATAGACCCCCCAAAATTCGGATCTCCTTCTCCCCCGAAACCCTAAAAAATCCCCTCACGCGCACCGGACATGTCCGCCACTGCCGGACGAATCCCGCTGCCACGCCCCAGCCTCTAGCCGCCTGCCACGTGGCGCCGCCACCGCCTCCACCGGCGCGGCCCGCCAGGCCCAGGGAGGGCCCTCGTGGCCCGTAGCGCCGCCGCCGCCTCCTTCGCTCCCCACCGCCAAGCCGCCCGACGCCGCCTTCGCCGGTGCCGCCCCGCCGCCGCGCCGGTCGCCGTCGACCCACCGGCCACCGCCGCCCCGATCCAGTCGCCGCCGCCTCGGATTCGCGCCGCCCGCACCTCCCGGGGCCAGATCTGGCCGCCCCGCCGGAGTCCGGCCGCTCCCCGGCCTCCCCCCGCCGCGCTCGAGCGTCGCCATCACCGGAGACGGAGGAACCGGCCTCCTCTCGCCGGAGTTGATTTTTTTTTCTCGCGGGGTGATTCTTTTTCTACGAAGTCCCAAAATGCTCAGGTCCATATGCTCATATTCGTAGCCCCGTAACTTTGCATCCGTAGCTCCGATTCATGCATGTAGCATAGCAAAATGTTCACCTCAGAGAGTACATCATTTCATTCCATTGCATCATTTTCATTTGAGTTCATCTTGATGCCCGAAATGCTGTTAGAAGAGGGGTACTTGAGTTAATTGTCAGATCTGCTACTCCGTTTAGGTTTTTGTCATTTTTGCCATGATTAATGTGTGCATGCTATGCCCTGATGCTCTACATGTGTTTTGTTAAGGTTTTGTCATCTTTCCAGAGGTGCAACCCATGTATTTTTGTGATGTTTGTGGTGACTTGTGCAAACTTGCAAAGTGGTGCACTTGCTAATTCTGTTTTCAGGGACTTAGCAATTCCACTAAGTCCTTGATCTGTTTATCTCATGATGCCATATGTTCTTGTTGTTTCCTAGTGATCCGTGCCTCTTTTAAGGATGATCAGTAAGGATGTTTTGTTAATCTTGTAGTGCTCTATCCATCCATGTCTTTGTTTGAAATTATGGAGCACCCTAGCTTGAGTCAATCGAGCTCTACTTTTGCTACTTTGTGAATCTGGGCTGATTGTCAACTTGTTTGCAATTTTTCCGGTGATGTTGTAGTTGATCCGTGCATGATATGCTATTGTTCTTGCCATGTATAGCTTTAATTTTGTGCCTTCTTGATGGGTGTATGCTTGTCTTTCCATGACTTGCACCGTAGTGAGTGCATCGAGCTTGTAAACATGCCTACTTGAGTTATATTTCAGCATGTGTCAGTTTTCACTGTCTGAAAACTGATTGTGTTTTTGCTATGTTCACATGCTTGCAATTGTATTTTCTGATCCCTTTTGGCTCAAGGTCACTAAGGTACTTTTGTTAAGATCTTTGAGTAGCTCCATGCCATGCTTTACTTTGCCATGTTCAGGTCCTGTAGCATGTAGTTTTGTTGCTCCGAAGAGGGCTACCTGATCTGAAATTCCAGACAAGTGTTAATTTCACTAAGTCTGAGATCTGTTTGTCATATGCATTTTTGCCATGCTTGTTTGAACCTGTTAATGGATGAATTTGCCGTAGCTCAGTGCTAGACTTTTGTTAAGCATCTTGTATGCATCCCTGCCATGTATTTTTTTGTCATGTTTGGTTGTTGTAGCATGTTCATTGCATTTAGTTGGCTACTTGCTGTAAATCGCAGACCGGTGTCATATTTGAATCGCTTGCCATTTCCAAACCGTAACTCCTATTCCGGCGTTCTTTATATCGTTTTCAAGCGATTTCATCTCATCTTTCCAGTGGCACACTTGGAATTCCAAGTTGAGGCCAGGTTCATGCATTTCCTGTCATATCTTGCATTTTGCATCCCACATCGCATCCCGCATAGCATATCATCTTTGCATTGTGTTGTTTGAGTTTGCACGTGGTTGATTGTATCCTTGTTGCTTGTTTGTCTTGTTTGGGTAGAGCCGGGAGACAATTTCGCTAACGAGGAGCCCGTTGAGTTTGCTTTCGAGGATCCAGTCAACTCTGACAACTGTGCAGGCAAGATGATCATACCCTCGAAATCACTACTATCTTTGCTATGCTAGTTTGCTCGCTCTTTTGCTATGCCATTGCTACGATGCCTACCACTTGCTTTCAAGCCTCCCAAATTGCCATGTCAAACCTCTAGCCCACCATTGTCCTAGCAAACCGTTGATTGGCTATGTTACCGCTTTGCTCAGGCCCTCTTATAGCGTTGCTAGTTGCAGGTGAAGATTGAAGGCCGTTCCTTGTTGGAACATTTATTTACCTGTTGGGATATCATTATATTATCTTGTTATCTTAATGCATCTATATACTTGGTAAAGGGTGGATGGCTCGGCCTCTCGCCTAGTGTTTTGTTCCACTCTTGCCGCCCTAGTTTCCGTCATGTCGGTGTTATGTTCCCGGATTTTGCGTTCCTTACGCGGTTGGGTTATAATGGGAACCCCTTGATAGTTCGCCTTGATTAAAGCTTTTCCAGCAATGCCCAACCTTGGTTTTACCATTAGCCACCTAGCCTTTTTTCCCTTGGGTTACCGGAGCCCAAGGGTCATCTTATTTTAACCCCCCCCCCCCCCCCGGGCCAGTGCTCCCTCTGAGTGTTGGTCTGAACCGGGCAGCCTGCGGGGCCACCTCGGGGAAACTCAAGGGTTGGTTTTACTTGTAGCTTGACCTATCTGAGTGTGCCCTGAGAACGAGATATGTGCAGCTCCTATCGGGATTTCTCGGCATATTCGGGTGGTGTTGCTGGTCTTGTTTTAACTTGTCGAAGTGTCTTGAGTAACCGAGATACCGAGTCTGATCGGAACGTCTTGGGACGAGGTCTATTCCTTCGTTGACGTGAGAGCTTGTCATGGGCTAAGTTGGGACTCCCCTGCAGGGATTGAACTTTTGAAAGCCGTCCCCGTGGTTATGGGCAGATGGGAATTTGTTAATGTCCGGTTATAGATAACTTGAAACTTAACTTAATTAAAATGAATCAACTGAGTGTGTTACCGTGATGGCCTCTTCTCGGCGGAGTCCGGGAAGTGGACACGGTGTTGGAGTAATGTTTGCGCAGGTTTCTCTCTAGTTTCTCGCTCGCGCTTTGCCTCCTCTTCTCGCTCTCTTTTGCGAATAAGTTAGCCACCATACTTGCTAGTCGCTTGCTGCAGCTCCACTTATATTTACCTTGCCTTACCTATAAGCTTAAATAGTCTTGATCGCGAGGGTGCGAGATTGCTGAGTCCCTGTGGCTCACAGATTACTATTACACCAGATGCAGGGCCTGATGATTCCGTTCCAGGAGACGCGTATGAGCTCAAGTGGGAGTTCGACGAAGACTCTCAACGATACTATGTTTCCTTTCCCGATGATCAGTAGTGGTGCCCAGTTGGGGGTGATTGGGACCGTGTCGCATGTTGGGTTATCTTTTATTTTAGTGCCGTAGTCGGGCCATGAGTGTTTGGATGATGTAATGTTATTTATGTACTTGATTGACGTGGCGAGTGTAAGCCAACTATGTTATCTCCCCTTTATTATTTATATTACATGGGATGTTGTGAAGATTGCCTAACTTGCGACATATGCCTTCAATGCAATTATGCCTCTAAGTCGTGCCTCGACACGTGGGAGATATAGTCGCATCGAGGGTGTTACAAGTTGGTATCAGAGCCTTCCCCGACCTTAGGAGCCCCATTGCTTGATCGTTATTAGCGGCCGAGTTGTGTCTAAAAAAATGTTTTGAGTCATTTAGGAATTATATATCGGAGAGTTTAGGAATTCTTTTTACTTCCCAGTCTCCTCATCGCTCTGGTAAGGCATCCTGACGTAGAGTTTTGACTCTTCTCTTCTCGAATTTCACTAAATTTTTTTTAGGATCACGCGGGTATCTTGGAATCGTTCCAATGGTTTTATGATGAGAACATTATCTTGGTGCCTCCTGTCAGGGGTTTAGTGGAAGTGTCCCGGGGAGTTGAGCTCTGAGGTGTTGTCATCATAATTCTATCGTTGCAGTTCTGGAATACCTGAGTTTAGTACGCCGACATCGAAAATCTCTTTTATGCAGTTCGTTGGTGAGATAACCTCGACGCCACCCAGTACTGGGGCGGGAGTTCGGGAGTATCGCCATAACTTGTATAACAGATGCTTTTCGAAGGTTGAGGTAGATGGTTTCCGAAGGTTTCTTGGTTATGTGTCGAAGGATGGATACAGCTGGATGTAGAATTTCTAGTTTGGGTGAGATATTATGCTTCCCCTGTATCCTCAACACCTGATTGCATAACCGGAAAGGTTCGGGAGTTTCATAGGTGGGAATTCTAGTAACTCTAGTTCTTCTTCCACGGATATTGGTTTGAGATTGGGATTTCTTACCGATTATTCGTTCTTGATCCGTACCTTGTTGATTTATTTCTCTACCTTAATTCTACGTGGCTTCTCAATTTATGGATATGTGACCATTTCAAGAGGAATGCATTCGCTCATTTTGTTCGGATGTGAAGACTATATGTTGCAATTTTCATTCCGTTGGATTCAGCTTCAATATTTGTCTGTCAATGTGCTAATGGTGGTCAACCTCTTCAGGATGGCTCCTCCAATGCGCACGACTCCGAATCCTGATCCGCCACCACCTCCACCTCCTCCGGAGGCATGGCAAGCTGTGATGGCCGCAACCAATGCAAACACACAGTTGATCATGCAAATTCTCCAAGAGCGCAATCAAGGCAACCAAGGGAATCAAGGCAGTAATCAGAATCACTTTGCTACACTCAACCAGTTCCTTGCTAACGGGCCAAAGACTTTCAGCAATTGTGTTGAGGCAACCGATGCTGACCATTGGCTTGTGGATCTGTGCAAGCATTTCGAGTGTAGTAACGTCAGGCCTGAGGACTTTGTCAAGTTCGCTTCCTTCCAACTCAAAGATTAAGCTGCAGAATGGTTCCAGCAGTACAAGGATTCTAGAGGTGGACGTGTTATCACTTGGGATGATTTCCGTCGAGATTTCCGAGCTCATCATATTCCCCAGAGCGTGGTTGAAAGCAAGCGTGAGGAATTCCGCAACCTTAAGCAAGGCTCTTTGTCTATCTATGACTACAACAAGTTGTTCCAGAAGCTCGCCCGCTTTGCCAAGCAGGATGTCCCTGATGAGAAGAGCATGATATATCAGTTCAGGGGTGGTCTCAGAGAAGAAATTCAGCTAGCTCTTGTTCTCTTTGAGCCCTTGAGGTACGATGAGTTCTACAACATGGCACTGAAACAAGAGGCTGCTCAGTTGAAGTGTGATGCTTCCAAGAAGCGAGCCAGAGATGTTACTCCTTCTTCCTCTACTCAAGTGGCCAAGCAGCAGAAGTATTGGCTTCCTCCTCCTCCATTCCGTCAGCCGTATCAGCAGAAGAGCAATGGTGGCAGTGGTTCTTCCCACCCACCCAACCCTGGCTTTCAGAACAAGACTTCGTCTCAACCTCCAAGATCGAGTGCTCCATATCACCGTCCGCTTTCAGAGGTCACGTGCAACAAGTGCCAACAGAAGGGTCACTATGCCAACAAGTGTTTCAATCAGAGGCGCCTTCCTCCTCCTCCTCCTATCAGATCGGCAAGTACAGCTGTGGTCAAGCATAACCCCAAGCACGCCAAGGTCAACTTGATGAATGCAGCTCAGGCAGAGGATTCGTGAGATGTGATCATGGGTAACCTTCCTGTTAATGATATTCCTGCAAGAGTTCTTTTTGACACTGGTGCATCGCATTGTTTCATGTCAAAGCCATTGTTTACCAAGCATGACTTCGTTTCTTCTCATTTGGGTAAACAAATGGATATCATTTCTCCTGGCAAATGTTTAAGTGCAAGTTCCTTTCTTCCCCAATGGTTCTTGGTAACTCGGATATTGATCTTATTCGCGGAATGGATTGGCTTTCTAAGCACAAGGCTCAGCTTGATTGTGCAGCCAGGCAGATTGAATTGACTCATTCGTCTGAGGATGTAATTGTCTTTGCCGCTCGAGATGTTACCATTCGTCTGTTTTCTCTCAATGAGAAGGGTGAATTGGATGCCATCTCTCAAATTCCAGTCGTTTGCGAATATCAAGACGTCTTTCCAGAAGAGCTTCCAGGAATGCCTCCACACCGGCCAGTCGAATTTGTTATTGATCTTGAGCCTGGCACGGAACCTGTGTGCAAGCGTCCTTACAAGCTCGGACCTGAAGAGTTGAAGGAGCTGAAGAAGCAACTCGATATTCAAGAGAAAATGGGTCTTATCTGGCCTAGTTCTTCTCTGTGGGGTTGTGGTGTTCTTTTTGTGAAGAAGAAGGACGGAACGGACCGACTTTGTGTTGATTACCGTCCAGTGAACAAGAAGACCATCAAGAACAAATACCCACTTCCCAACATCAATGAGCTGTTCGAACAACTCAAAGGTGCCCAAGTATTCTCCAAGCTTGATCTCCGTATGGGTTATCATCAGATTCGAATCCGTGAGCAAGATATTCCCAAGACGGCTTTCAGGACAAGCTTTGGTTCATATGAATACACTGTCATGTCTTTTGGCCTCGTCAACGCTCCTTCGACGTTCTCTCGCATGATGAACTTCATCTTCAATGCCTACACCAATGACTTCGTTTTGGTCTATCTCGACGACATTCTGGTTTTCTCGAAGAACAAGGAAGATCATGCCAAGCACTTGCGTTTGGTACTCGATAAGCTCAGGGAACATCAGTTCTACACCAAGTTCTCCAAGTGTGAATTTTGGCTCGACGAGGTTCTTTATCTTGGTCATATCATCTCTGCCAAGGGCATTGCCGTAAATCCTGAGAAGGTGTCTGCAATTGTGAATTGGGAACCTCCTCAGAATGTGAAGCAACTCCGTAGCTTCCTCGGTCTCACAAGCTATTGCCGAAGATTCGTTGAAAACTTTTCTAAGATCGCGAAGCCTCTCTCTAATCTTCTCCAGAAGCACGTCAAGTACATTTGGTCTCCGGAGTGTGACATTGCTTTCAACACTTTGAAAGAGAAATTGATCACTGCTCCAGTTCTGACTCCGCCTGACGAATCCAAACCGTACGAGGTCTTTTGTGATGCCTCTCTCCAAGGTCTTGGCGCAGTATTGATGTAAGAGAAGAAAGTTGTTGCTTATACATCTCGCCAGTTGAAGCCTAATGAGAAGAACTACCCCACTCATGATCTCGAGTTGGCGGCAGTTGTGCATGCTCTTTTGACTTGGAGACATCTTCTATTGGGAAGAAAAGTGGACATTTTCACTGATCACAAGAGTCTCAAGTACATCTTCACTTAGCCTAATCTCAACCTCAGGCAAACTCGATGGGTCGAAATGATTCAAGAGTATAATCCGAGTATCGAGTATACTCCAGGCAAGGCCAATGTGATTGCTGACGCTTTGAGCAGCAAAGCTTACTGCAACAGTCTGATTCTTAAGCCTTATCAACCCGAGCTTTGTGAAGCTTTCCGCAAACTTAATCTGCAAGTTGTTCCTCAAGGTTTCCTCGCCAACCTTCAAGTCTCTCCTACCTTGGAAGACCAGATTTGCCAAGCCCAGCTTCTTGATGCTATGGTGAAAAAGGTGAAGATTGGGATTGCCAAGAGTCAACCCAAGTACAAGTGCTACCGCCTTGATGACAAGGACACTCTCTTCTTCGAGGATCGTATTGTTGTACCCAAAGGTGACCTCCGTAAAGTGATCATGAACGAGGCTCACAATTCTATCCTCTCCATCCACCCTGGGAGCACGAAGATGTATCAGGACCTCAAGCAAGCTTATTGGTGGACTCGAATGAAGCGCGAGATCGCTCAATTCGTGAATGAATGTGATGTCTGCAGAAGAGTGAAGGCAGAACACCAAAGGCCAGCTGGTCTCCTCCAACCTCTTTCCATTCCAGAATGGAAGTTTGACCACAATTAAATGGACTTCGTGACTGGGTTTCCAAAGTCCAAGCGTGGCAATGATGCTATATTCGTTGTCATCGACAAACTCACCAAAGTGGCTCATTTTCTGCCTATCAAAGAGTCGATCACTGCAGCTCAATTGGCGGAACTCTATACCTCTCGTATTGTCTCTCTGCACGGTATTCCACAAGTGATCTCTTCAGACCGTGGCAGCATCTTTACCTCGAAGTTTTGGGATTCTTTTCAGAAGGCCATGGGCACTAACATCCGCTTCAGCACAACTTTCCATCCTCAAACTAGCGGTCAAGTCAAGCGTGTCAACCAAATTCTTGAAGATATGCTCAGGGCTTGTATGATCTCTTTCGGCATGAAGCGGGAGGATTGTCTTCCTTATGCTGAATTCTCCTACAACAACAGTTTTCAAGCAAGTTCGGGCAAGGCCCCATTTGAAATTCTGTATGGCAGGAAGTGCCGTACCCCTCTCAACTGGTCCGAAATAGGTGAACGTCAGTTTTTGGGTAATGACTTAATCACAGAGGCAGAAGAAATGTGCAAAGTCATTCAAGATAACCTCAAAGCAGCCCAATCCCGTCAGAAGAGCTACTCTGATAGTAAGCACCATGATTTGGCTTTCGAGATCGGAGATCATGTTTACCTCCGCGTCTCTCCTATGAAAGGTACTCGTCGCTTCGGTATCAAAGGGAAGCTTGCCCCTAGATACGTGGGACCTTTCAAGATTGTCAGCAAGAGAGGCGACCTCGCCTATCAACTCGAGCTTCCTTCAAACTTTGCAAATATTCATGACGTGTTCCATGTCTCTCAGCTTCGAAAGTGCTTCAAGACTCCTGACCGCGCCGTCAACTTCGAGGACATTGAGCTCCAAGAAGATCTCTCTTATCGTGAGCACCTAGTTGCTATTCTTGAAGAGACTGAACGCAAGACTCGCAACAAGTCAATCAAATTTCTCAAAGTCAAGTGGTCACACCATTCCGACCGTGAAGCTACCTGGGAACGCGAGGTTCTCCTCCGTTCTGAGTACCCGGCGTTCTTTCAGTCCTAGATCTCGGGACGAGATCCTTTCGTAGTGGTGGAGTGTTGTAACACCCCAGATGTAACTTCCCGATTTGTACTCCAACTCTTGCCATTTCCGGCGTTAAGTTATTTTATTTTCTCGGGTTCGGGTCTTTGTCTCTGTGTGTTGTTGTTGTTGTCATGCATCTCATATCACGTCATCATGTGCATTGCATTTGCATACGTGTTCGTCTCTTGCATTCGAGCATTTTCCCCGGTGTCCGTTTTGCATTCCGGCGCTTCGTTCTCCTCCGGTGGTCATTTCTAGCTTTCTTTCGTGTGTGGGGATTAAACATTTCCGGATTTGACCGAGACTTGCCAAGCGGCCTTGGTTTACTACCGGTAGACCGCCTGTCAAGTTTCGTACCATTTGGACTTCGTTTGATACTCCAACGGTTAACTGAGGGACCGAAAAGGCCTCATGTGTGTTGCAGCCCAACACCCCTCCAATTTGGCCCAAAACCCACCTAAGCCTTCTTCATCATCTAGATCGTTCGATCACGATCGCGTGGCCGAAAACCGCACCTCATTTGGACTCTCCTAGCTCCCTCTATGCCTATAAATAGACCCCCCCCCGAAATTTGGATCTCCTTCTCCCCCAAAACCCTAAAAAATCCCCTCGCGCGCACCGGACATGTCCGCCACCGCCGGACGAATCCCGCCGCCGTGCCCCAGCCTCTAGCCGCCTGCCACGTGGTGCCACCACCGCCTCCACCGCCGCGGCCCGCCAGGCCCAGGGAGGGCCCCCGCGGCCCATAGCACCGCCGCCGCCTCCTTCGCTCTCCGCCGCCAAGCCGCCCGACGCCGCCTTCGCCGGTGCCGCCCAGCCGCCGCGCCGGTCGCCGTCGACCCACCGGCCGCTGCCGCCTCGATCCGGCCGCCGCCGCCCCGATCCAGTCGTCGCCGCCTCGGATTCGCGCCGCCCGCACCTCCCGGGGCCAGATCCGGCTGCCCCGCCGGAGTCCGGCCGCTCCCTGGCCTCCCCCCGTCGCGCTCGAGCCTCGCCGTCGCCGGAGACGGAGGAACCGACCTCCTCTCGCCGGAGTTGATTTTATTTTTTCTCGCGGGGTGATTTTTTTCTACTAAGTCCCAAAATGCTCAGGTCCATATGCTCATGTTTGTAGCCCCGTAACTTTGCATCCGTAGCTCCGATTCATGCATATAGCATATCAAAATGTTCATCTCAGAGAGTACATCATTTCATTCCATTGCATCATTTCCATTTGAGTTCATCTTGATGCACGAAATGCTGTTAGAAGAGGGCTACTTGAGTTAATTGTCAGATCTGCTACTCCGTTTAGGTTTTTGTCATTTTTGCCATGATTAATGTGTGCATGCTATGCCCTGATGCTCTACATGTGTTTTGTTAAGGGTTTTGTCATCTTTCCAGAGGTGCAACCCATGTATTTTTGTGATGTGTTTGGTGACTTGTGCAAGCTTGCGAAGTGGCGCACTTGCTAATTCTGTTTTCAGGGACTTAGCAATTCCACTAAGTCCTTGATCTGTTTATCTCATGATGCCATATGTTCTTGTTGTTTCCTAGTGATCCGTGCCTCTTTTGAGGATGATCATTAAGGATGTTTTGTTAATCTTGTAGTGCTCTATCCACCCATGTCTTTGTTTGCAATTATGGAGCACCCTAGCTTGAGTTAGTCGAGCTCTACGTTTGCTACTTTGTGAATCTGGGCAGATTGTCAACTTGTTTGTAATTTTGCCGGTGATGTTGTAGTTGATCCGTGCATGATATGCTATTGTTCTTCCCATGTCTAGCTTGCATTTTGTGCCTTCTTGATGGGTGTATGCTTGTCTTGCCATGACTTGCACCGTAGTGAGTGCATCGAACTCGTAAACATGCCTACTTGAGTTATATTTCAGCATGTGTCAGTTTTCACTAAGTCTGAAAACCGATTGTGTTTTTGCTATGTTCACATGCTTGCAATTGTATTTTCTGATCCCTTTTAGCTCAAGGTAACTAAGGGACTTTTGTTAAGCTCTTTGAGTAGCTCCATGCCATGCTTTACTTTGCCATGTTCAGGTCCTGTAGCATGTAGTTTTGTTGCTCCGAAGAGGGCTACCTGATCTGAAATTCCAGACAAGTGTTAATTTCACTAAGTCTGAGATCTGTTTGTCATATGCATTTTTGCCATGCTTGTTTGAACCTGTTAATGGATGAATTTGCCGTAGCTCAGTGCTAGACTTTTGTTAAGCATCTTGTATGCATCCCTGCCATGTATTTTTTTGTCATGTTTGGTTGTTGTAGCATGTTCATTGCATTTAGTTGGCTACTTGCTGTAAATCGCAGACCGGTGTCATATTTGAATCGCTTGCCATTTCCAAACCGTAACTCCTATTCCGGCGTTCTTTATATCGTTTTCAAGCGATTTCATCTCATCTTTCCAGTGGCACACTTGGAATTCCAAGTTGAGGCCAGGTTCATGCATTTCCTGTCATATCTTGCATTTTGCATCCCACATCGCATCCCGCATAGCATATCATCTTTGCATTGTGTTGTTTGAGTTTGCACGTGGTTGATTGTATCCTTGTTGCTTGTTTGTATTGTTTGGGTAGAGCCGGGAGATGAGTTCGCTAACGAGGAGCCCGTTGAGTTTGCTTTCGAGGATCCAGTCAACTCTGACAACTGTGCAGGCAAGATGATCATACCCTCGAAATCACTACTATCTTTGCTATGCTAGTTTGCTCGCTCTTTTACTATGCCATTGCTACGATGCCTACCACTTGCTTTCAAGCCTCCCAAATTTCCATGTCAAACCTCTAGCCCACCATTGTCCTAGCAAACCGTTGATTGGCTATGTTACCGCTTTGCTCAGCCCCTCTTATAGCGTTGCTAGTTGCAGGTGAAGATTGAAGGCCGTTCCTTGTTGGAGCATTTATTTACTTGTTGGGATATCATTATATTATCTTGTTATCCTAATGCATCTATATACTTGGTAAAGGGTGGAAGGCTTGGCCTCTCGCCTAGTGTTTTGTTCCACTCTTGCCGCCCTAGTTTACGTCATGTCGGTGTTATGTTCCCGGATTTTGCGGTCCTTACGCGGTTGGGTTATAATGGGAACCCCTTGATAGTTCGCCTTGATTAAAGATTTTCCAGCAATGCCCAACCTTGGTTTTACCATTCGCCACCTAGCCTTTTTTTCCCTTGGGTTACCGGAGCCCAAGGGTCATCTTATTTTAACCCCCCCGGGCCAGTGCTCCCTTTGAGTGTTGGTCCAAACCGGGCAGCCTGCGGGGCCACCTCGGGGAAACTCGAGGGTTGGTTTTACTCGTAGCTTGACCTATCTGAGTGTGCCCTGAGAACGAGATATGTGCAGCTCCTATCGGGATTTGTCGGCACATTCGGGCGGTGTTGCTGGTCTTGTTTTAACCTGTCGAAGTGTCTTGAGTAACCGAGATACCGAGTCTGATCGGAACGTCTTGGGAGGAGGTCTATTCCTTCGTTGACCGTGAGAGCTTGTCATGGGCTAAGTTGGGACTCCCCTGCAGGGATTGAACTTTTGAAAGCCGTGCCCGCGGTTATGGGCAGATGGGAATTTGTTAATGTCCGGTTGTAGATAACTTGAAACTTAACTTAATTAAAATGAATCAACTGAGTGTGTTACCGTGATGGCCTCTTCTCGGCGGAGTCCGGGAAGTGGACACGATGTTAGAGTAATGTTTGCGCAGGTTGCTCTCTAGTTTCTTGCTCGCGCTTTGCCTCCTCTTCTCGCTCTCTTTTGCGAATAAGTTAGCCACCATACTTGCTAGTCGCTTGCTGCAGCTCCACTTATATTTACCTTGCCTTACCTATAAGCTTAAATAGTCTTGATCGCGAGGGTGCGAGATTGCTGAGTCCCTGTGGCTCACAGATTACTATTACACCAGATGCAGGGCCTGATGATTCCGTTCCAGGAGACACGTATGAGCTCAAGTGGGAGTTCGACGAAGACTCTCAACGATACTATGTTTCCTTTCCCGATGATCAGTAGTGGTGCCCAGTTGGGGGTGATTGGGAGCGTGTCGCATGTTGGGTTATCTTTTATTTTGGTGCCGTAGTCGGGCCATGAGTGTTTGGATGATGTAATGCTATTTATGTACTTGATTGACATGGCGAGTGTAAGCCTACTATGTTATCTCCCCTTTATTATTTATATTACATGGGATGTTGTGAAGATTGCCTAACTTGCGACATATGCCTTCAATGTGATTATGCCTCTAAGTCGTGCCTCGACACGTGGGAGATATAGTCGCATCGAGGGTGTTACATAGTGGCTGGTCACTTTAAGGGTAATCAGGTGGACCATATAGACCGGCGGAAGAATGAAGCGGCGGGCGCTTTAAGTCGTCTTGGTTCCCAGCGTAAACCGGTCCCGCCAAATGTTTTTCTTGATGTATTGCATAATCCGTCAGTCAAGGTGCCAACCGAAGAAGATTTGGCCATTCCTGATCCGGAGGCTCAATTGGTGGCAGCTTTGCATGCCATACCGGATTGGACAATCCCATATCTGGCTTACATGAACCGGGGCAAGTTACCAGGCGATGAAACGTTGGCTCGACAGATAATCCAGCGTTCCAAATCCATGACCATACTCAACGGGGAGTTACATCGCTATAGTGTTTCAGGAGCAATTCAGCGTTGTGTTTCTCCTCAAGAGGGTTGTGAGATTTTGTGAGAAATCCATGAAGGGGATTGCGGTCACCACGCCTGTTCAAAGTCTTTGGTTGCTAAAGCTTTTCGCCACGGTTTTTACTGGTTGACAGCGCATGCTGATGCGGAGGATTTAGTCAAGAGATGTGACGGTTGTCAAAAATTCGCCCGCCATGCCCACATTCCAGCCCAAGAGTTGAGGATGATTCCAATAACTTGGCCGTTTGCGACTTGGGGGCTTGATATGGTTGGACCCTTCAAGCGATCCAAGGACAAAAAGACCCACCTGTTAGTAGTAGTTGATAAATTCACCAAATGGGTGGAAGCAGAGCCAGTCAGCAAGTGTGATGCAGCCATGGCGGTTCAATTCATCAAAAAGGTGATATTCCGGTTTGGTTTTCCACACAGCATTATAACTAATAATGGTACTAACCTGTCAAAAGGGGAGATGGAAGAATTTTGTCAACGTGAGCACATCCGGCTTGATCTAGCATTGGTGGCTCACCCCCAGTCTAATGGTCAAGCAAAGAGAGCAAATCAAGAAATTCTACGAGGTATCAAACCCAGGCTTATGGTTCCTTTAAAGCGGACACCGTGTTGTTGGGTTGAGGATCTACCTTCTTTGTTATGGAGCATCAACACCACACCCAATAGGTATATGGGTTACACACCTTTCTTCATGGTTTATGGAGCGGAGGCAGTTCTTCCTAGTGACATTCGTCACGACTCGCCCCGTGTGACAGCCTATGTTGAAGCTGATAATGAGAAGGCACGTCAAGATTCTGTGGACCTGCTGGATGAAGAGCGTGATCTTGCAGCAGCACGATGGGCGATTTATCAACAAGATCTCTGACGCTATCGCAGCCGCCCGGTTAAAACCAGAACCTTTCAAGAAGGCGATTTGGTGCTCCGGCTCATCCAGGATCAGACTGATATGCACAAGTTATCCCCACCTTGGGAAGGACCCTTTGTGGTCAGCAAAAATCTGCACAACGGGTCTTACTACCTCATTGATGTTCGAGAGCACAAAGACTCACGTCAATCGGAGGAGGAGACCAAGCGGCCATGGAACATAGCTCTTCTTTGGCCTTACTATACTTAAAGCCATAGGCTCTTCATCTGTACATATTTATGACAGTGTATATATCATATAGAGGAACCCAGTTTACCTCAAAGTTTGGAATCAATCGCATGAAACTCTGGGAACCGGACTAGAGTTCAGTACAACTTTTCACCCGCAAACAGATGGACAGAATGAAAGAGTAAATCAGATTCTGGAGGACATGTTGAGAGCTTGTGCGCCAAACTATGGATCTAGTTGGGACGATAATTTGCCTTATGCAGAGTTCTCTTATAACAACAGTTATCAAGCCAGTCTGAAGATGGCCCCTTTCAAAGCACTGCATGGAAGGAGGTGCAGAACACCGTTGTTGTGGGACGAAGTTGGAGACCAACAGTTGTTTGGACCAGATTTGATTAAAGAATCTGAAGAGAAGGTTAAGCTGATTCGCGATAGACTCAAGGTAGCCCAATCCAGGAAGAAGAGTTATGCAGATTTGAAACGCAAGGAGACAGTCTACGAAGTCGGAGACAGAGCGTATCTTCGAGTATCACCACTCCGAGGAGTGAAGCGTTTTGGAGTTAAGGGAAAGTTAGCACCACGTTTTGTGGGACCATACTGAGTTTTGGAACGTATGGGAGAAGTTGCTTACAAGTTGGAGTTACCCGAAGGATTGTCCGGAGTTCACGATGTGTTCCACGTTTCTCAGTTGAAGAAGTGCCACGCGGAGATGGCTGAAATTCCTCTGAGGGATACAGTGCCGCTAGAAGCAATACAGTTAGATAGCGATTTGACATATGAGGAGAAACCAGTCAAGATACTCGAGTTTGCCAGCCGAGTTACGCACAGCAAGGTTATCAAGTTTTGCAAGGTTTAGTGGAGTCACCATGACGAGGATGAAGCCACTTGGGAACGAGAAGAAGACTTACGAAAGGATCACCCTCACCTATTTTCTAGCCAACCGGAATCTCGAGGGCGAGATTCATCTTGAGGGGGGTAGGTTCGTAACATCCCAAATTTTCAATTTGGAATGTTATACATTAGAGCATCATTGCATATCATGTTTTATTGCATTTTGGTTGATCCTAGAAATTTCACGCAACTCAAGGACCTACGGATAGAGTTGGGGATTTCGTTATTTTTATATTCGGGTTTTTCTCGAATTATGAAAAGAGGATCGTTTGATTTCAATGATTTTTCTCTAAAATATTTCTTTTATTAAAAATAAAAGAGAGAGAGGATAAAATGACTTCCTCAAAATAAAAGAAATATCAGAGATTTAATATTAAAATCAAATAAGTTTTTTTTATTCGGAGTTTTGTCGCTATTTTATTTGAATTAGGAAAAAAGTGCATTTTTCGAAATTGCATTTTTCGGCCCAAATAAATGTTCATCTTGTCCGGCTTACTTTTAGAGGACGGGGAAAATTTATTTCAGGATTTTTGGCGTTCGTTTAGTATTTCTTTTCTTTCTTTTTCTGCACGTCGAATTTTTTTATTTAAAAAAAGTCAACCGACTTAGGGCCGTATTCGGCCAGGACTCTCTCGGGCCGGCCTTCAAAGCCCAAGACCCTCGAGCCCCCCAGCCCACCCAAAACCCTAGCCCCGCCACCGCCCGATCCGTCGCCGCCACCGCGAGCCGCCGTACCGCACCGCGCCGCTGCACCGCCCCGCCGCACCGCCCCGCCGCCTTGCCGCTGCCGTGCCGGAGCCCGCCGCCGTCGCCGGACCCCGTTGGACCCGACGTTTGTTTTTTTCAAAACCCTAGATCCGTTTTTTATTAGATCCAGTTCGGTTTATTTTTTTCCGGTTTAGTTATTTAGCGGACGTTCGTCCGTACGTTCGTTTTAATGAACGGTTTTCGCTCGTTAGTTACAGATAACGAACATTCGTTCGTTAGGCTGCTCGTCAGTTTTTCTTTTTATCGGATTTTCCGTGATTATTTTCGATCGTGATTTCTGATCCGATTTTCAATCTAGTATAACTTTTTGCTCGTTTATCGGAATCGGGCGATTCAAGCGCCTGGAGTGTCGTCTCGAAACCCTCTTTCCATTTAATCAACTTAAACAAGTTTTTGCTACTGTAAAATTTGACCTAGGTCCAGATTAGTAAACGAAGCTTGTTTCTCTCGCCGTTTGAGTTTTGTTGCTTCGTTTGATTTGATTCTTTTTGCCAACCGGAGTTCTTAAGTTGGACTTTCTGGTTAGATCTCTTATTTGAGTTTTACCCATGCTTTTGTTTGATTGCTTATTGTATGCTTGTTTGATTGCGATAGAGTACCCGGAGTGCGAAGCATGCTACATCGAGTCTCTAGGTTTCGCGGATCATTAGCAAGGCAAGTAACACTTTGATCATACCTCTTACTACCCAATTTTTATGCATTAGTTTCATCCTCAAACACTTGCATGGTTAGGATCTGAATAAATTGTGGGTTGGGAAGTAGTTGATGAGGTAGAACCTATTGCCCTGTTATTATCAAACCCTTGGGAGTTACTTCTATGTTGCTTATACTGCTATGCTATGCTAGTAGACGTGGATTGGGTTTGAGTGTTTTCATGACAGATGTGAGATTGTTAATTTAATGGTTACTTAAGGTGGCAACTTTGATACACATCTGGGTGGATTGAGGCACCTGGGGAACCCAGTGATTTCCTGTATTTTTAGAAATACCGGGGTACCGTGTGATTTTTCTATGGACCACCACCCAGGCTCAAAGGGATCATAATATGTTTCATACTGGAAACTTCCGTGTGCAGCCACATGCCATTATGGGATCTGGCATAGTTGATTAAGTTGTTTGAACTCTTATAGTGGTAGACTAGCAGATGTAGGGGAAGTAGGTGTACCGGTCTACCCATCGTAAGGTGCTAACGCTTCTGAAAGACTGTGTCTCGGTCATCCGTTTCTCAAACATCATGCAGTGCGAGAAATCCAACGGAGGAGATCGAGTCTTGTGGGGAAAAGTGCACAAACCTCTGCAGAGTGTACAAACTAATCATGGTTAGCCGTGTCCCTGGTTATGGACATCTTGAGTATCTAGTTCTTGGATTATCATGTGGATCTCATCACTCTTAATATAAATTTGATTGGGTTTAATGATGATTACTTTTAATTGGGATTGAGTTGGGCGAACCTTCTCAATGTTTAACAACTACCATGATAGTTAAATAAAATTTATTCCTTTGCAGTAGGGAAAATTTGGCTTTACGCAAAAACATATCAACCATACAGCCTCCACCAGCCATATATGCATATAGTGATAGCTTTACATGGTTCATTACTCTCTTGTGTTACCTTGCCAGCATATTCTATGTGCTGACCCGTTTTCGGGCTGCAATGTATCATGTTGCAGACTTTTCAGACGACGAGTAAGGAGCCTTAGGTCGTGGTCTTTCACTCAGTGACGCCGTTGGAGTTGATAGACTGACTTTATCTTCCAAGCCTTCTGCTGTTATCATATTAGATGGCCTTAAGCCATATTTATTGTAATAAGTTCTCTTTTGAGACATTCGATGTAATAAGTGTGTGATTGCCACTCTGTTATAAATCCTTCAACTACTGTGTGTGTCAGCATTACCGATCCAGGGATGACACTTATACACAGAGGTCAGACCGTTTGAGGTCTGGTTGCTACAATTCATAACCAAAGCAAATTACCATGTTGTTCTAAAGACTCTCAAAATAATATAAGTGAAGTATGAGAGTTCATCTATTTCTTCAAAATAAACCACCGCCATGCTCTAAAAAGATATAAGTGAAGCACTAGAGCAAATGACAAACTACTCCAAAAGATATAGGTGAAGATCAATGAGTAGTCGAATAATTATGCAACTATGTGAAGACTCTCTAACATTTAAGAATTTAAGATCTTGGTGTTTTATTCAAACAGCAAGCAAAACAAAATAAAATAAAATGACGCTCCAAGCAAAACACATAACATGTGGTGAATAAAAATATAGCTCCAAGTAAAGTTACCGATGAACGAAGACGAAAGAGGGGATGCCATCCGGGGCATCCCCAAGCTTAGGCTCTTTGTTGTCCTTGAATATTAACTTGGGGTGCCTTGGGCATCCCCAAGCTTAGGCTCTTGCCACTCCTTATTCCATGGTCCATCGAATCTTTACCCAAAACTTGAAAACTTCACAACACAAAACTGAACAGAAAATCTCATGAGCTCCGTTAGTATAAGAAAATAAATCACCACTTTTGGTACTGTTTTGAACTCATTATAAATTCATATTGGTGTAATATCTACTGTATTCCAACTTCTGTATGGTTCATACCCTCCGATACTACTCATAGATTCATCAAAATAAGCAAACAACACATAGAAAATAGAATATGTCAAAAACAGAACAGTCTATAGTAATCTGTAGGTTTCGAATACTTCTGTAACTCCAAAAATCATGAGAAATTAGGAAGTCCTAGGCATTTTGTTTATTAATCTACTGCAAGTGTAATTGGTATTTTATCGCTCCTTGGTAAAAAACGAAAATTATTCTCATGAGCGCATACTTTCTATTTTTTACAACAAGATCAAATTACAATCACCCAAGAAGATCCTAAAGGCATTAATTGGCACAAACACTAACTAAAACATAAAAAAACAATCATAACAAAGGATAGATGATTTATTTATTACTAAACAGGAACAAAAAGCAAAGAGCAAAAATAAAATTGGGTTGCCTCCCAATAAGCGCTATCGTTTAACGCCCCTAGCTAGGCATGATGATTTCAATGATGCTCACATAAAAGATAAGAATTGAAACATAAAGATAGCATCATGAAGAATATGACTAGCACATTTAAGTCTAACCCACTTCCTATGCATAGGGATTTTTTGAGCAAACAACTTGTGGGAACAAGAATCAACTTGCATAGGAAGGTAAAATAAGGATAACTTCAAGATTTTAAGCACATAGAGAGGAAACTTGATATTATTGCAATTCCTACAAGCATATGTTCCTCCCTCATAATAATTTCATGTAGGATCATAAGCAAATTCAACAATATAGCTATCAGAAAACATATTCTTAACACGATCCACATGTATGCAAAGTTGACACTCTTCCAAAATAGTGGGATTAACATTAACTAAAGTCATGACCTCTCCAAAACCACTTTCATAATTATCACAATAAGATTCAACACCCTCCAAAATAGTGGGATCATTACTTCCTAAAGTTGGCACTCTTCGAAACCCACTTCCATCAATATAATCATCATAAATAGGAGGCATGCTATCATCAAAATAAATTTGCTCATCAAAACTTGGGGGACAAAAAATATCATCTTCATCAAACATAGAATCCCCAAGCTTGTGGCTTTGCATATCATTAGCATCATAGATATTCAAAGAATTCGTACTAACAACATTGCAATCATGCTCATCATTCAAAGATTTAGTGCCAAACATTTTGATGCATTCTTCTTCTAACAGTTTGGCACAATTATCGGAATCCTTATTTTCACGAAAGATATTAAAAATATGAAGCATATGAGGCAACCTTAATTCTATTATTATTATTTTGAAACTTTCTTTTATAAACTAAACTAGTGATAAAACAAGAAACTAAAAGATTTGATTGCAAGATCTAAAGATATACCTTCAAGAACTCACCTCCCCGGCAACGACGCCAGAAATAACATGGCCAAAGAACATCATAATATTTTCTTTGGGGCATCATGACTTGTGCATCGGATATTTTTCCTAGCAAACTTTCGGCAAAAGCATACTTAGATTGGAGATTGCAAACTTCTCTACTGATATCATCAAGTTGTTTTGTAATAGAATCAAGCACAACAGAGTGCTCCCTAAGTTCTTCAATAAAATACTTATTATGCTCAAATTGTGTAGTCATATATTCCTTAGTACTTCTCTCAATTTCAAGCAAAATATTTGGGTAAGGAACATCATAATATTTTCTTTGAGGCATCATGACTACGCAAACAAGAGTGCACACAAAAACATATCTGGCAAGAAAACGGTGAACGAAAAGACAGGCGAATAAAATGACAAATTTTTGTAAAGTGGGGGAGAGGGAAACGAGAGGAAAATGGCAAATGATGTAAATTGCAAGGAGATAAGATTTGTGATTAGGAACCTGGTATATGTTGAAGGTGCTCCCCGGCAATGGCGCCAGAAATGGTGTGTTGACGGGAAACTATCTTGACTTGATCCTCCCCGGCAACGGCGCCAGAAATTCCTTTTGATGTCGCTTGAAGCTACGTCGGTATTTCCCCAAAGAGGAAGGGATGATGCAGCACATCGGCGGTAGGTATTCCCCCCAGATGTGAAACCAAGGTTATCGAACCAGTAGGAGAGCCAAGAAACCCAACGTAAACAACACCTGCACACAAATAACAACTTCTCGCAACCCGACGTGTTAAAGGGGTTGTCAATCCCTTTCGGGGTACGGCGCCTCAAGATAGGTAAACGGATGTGAGGTAAATTTTGTAGTAGATTGATAGATTGAACGCCAAATAAAATAAATAAGAATAAATTGCAGCAAGGTTTAATAGATCTGAAAATAAACGCAAAGGAAAAGTAGATCGCAAAGGTAAATAATATGAGAAAGAGACCCGGGGGCCGTAGGTTTCACTAGTGGCTTCTCTCGAGAAAAATAGCAAATGGTGGGTGAACAAATTACTGTTGGGCAATTGATAGAAATTCAAATACTCATGACGATATCCATGCAATGATCATTACATAGGCATCACGTCCAAGATTAGTACACCGACTCCTGCCTGTAACTACTACTCTTACTCCACACATCGACCACTATACAACATGCATCTAGTGTATTAAGTTCATGGAGAAACGGAGTATTGCAATAAGAACGATGACATGATGTAGACAAGATCTATCTATGTAGAGATAGACCCCATCGTTTTATCCTTAGTAGCAACGATACATACGTGTCGGTTCTCCTTCTGTCACTTGGATCAAGCAACGTAAGATCGAACCCACTACAAAGCACCTATTCCCATTGCAAGATAAATAGATCAAGTTGGCCAAACAAAACCCAAATATCGGAGAAGAAATACGAGGCTATAAGCAATCATGCATATAAGAGATCAAAGAAACTCAAATAACTTTCATGGATATAAAAAGATATAATTCATCATAAACTCAAAGTTCATCAAATCCCAACAAACACACCACAAAAAGAGTTACATCATATGGATCTCCAAGAGACCATTGTATTGAGAATCAAGAGAGAGATGAAGCCATCTAGCTACTAACTACGGACCCGAAGGTCTACAAAGAACTACTCACGCATCATCGGAGAGGCGCCAATGGAGGTGGTGAACCCCATCCGAGATGGTGTCTAGATTGATCTGGTGGTTCTGGACTCTACGGTGGCTGGATGAATATTTCGTCAACTCCCTAGGGTTCTAGGATTTTTGGGGTATTTATAGAGCAAAGAGGCGGTCCGGGGGGCACCCAAGGTGGGCGCAACCCACCAGGGCATGCCTGGGCCTCCTGGCGCACCCTGGTGGGTTATGCCCCTCCTCGGGGCACCCCCCAGGCGTAGCCAGGGCCCGTTGTGCTCCATTTGGCCCATAAAAATTCTCCGTAAAGTTTTGTGGCACTTGGACTCCGTCTGATATTGATTTTCTGCGATGTAAAAACATGGAAAAACACGAACTGGCACTTGGCACTATGTCAATAGGTTAGTACCAAAAAATGATATAAAATGACTATAAAAGGATTATAAAACATCCAAGATTGATAATATAATAGCATGGAACAATCAAAAATTATAGATGCGTTGGTGACGTATCATCGCTCAGCTCGGCGAGCTCGCTGGCGAGCCAGCATGTCCGGTTGCTGGACCGACCGGCTGCCAAGCAGAGTCTGACTGCCCTGGCCCACCCAGACCGCCTCCCTTGCCCGCGCGTGCTTTCCGCCCAAAACGGTCAGCACCGCCCGCCCTGCTTCTCGGTGCAGGCGATTGCTCCACCTTCAAACGACACAAGTGTCGTCCGTCCGTCCGTCTGCCGCCCACATTAATGATACATGGTTGCCGAGGCGGCTACTCCGGTGCCACACGTCCGTCCCTCCGCCGCCCACCATTGCTATATAAACTAATGCGCCGGCCATAGCCGTAGTCATCCGCCTTCATTCCCTTTCCCCTGTCCACACACACTACTACCCACCATGGCTTCCTCGCGCTCCAGCGCTCTTCGGGACGGGCGGACGACAGACCAAGCCGGCATGCAGCTGGAGGACAACGATGTCCCAATGGAGAACATGGTAGTCGATGATCCGGCGCAAACCCCCTCCTCCGCGCCATCCTCGCCGGTGCATTGCACCATGACCATCGGCGAGGCCCGTGCCCAATACATGGACACGACGAGGCAGAAGCGTAAGGAGTAGTTCCGGGAGGCGCAGGCCGACGCCGCCCACAACCATCATCTCCTCCAAGAGCACCTGCAGGCGGAGGTGCAGACATCGTGGAGCGGGCGGAGCAGGAGGCGCTGCTTGACTCGTACCGCTCCGCCCGCGAGGGCCGCCTCAAGCGCTGGCGGTACCGCATGCGGGTGGCGGAGGCTGCGGCCGCCTACAAAGAGGGTGATGAAGCGGACGAGGCGCTGTTTGGCGAGACCGAGGACGAGGCAAAGGACA
This sequence comes from Triticum aestivum, assembly GCF_018294505.1. Lineage (NCBI taxonomy): Eukaryota > Viridiplantae > Streptophyta > Magnoliopsida > Poales > Poaceae > Triticum > Triticum aestivum. Next base: position 229,498,372 of record NC_057806.1, on the reverse strand, counting down.
ATGCCAGCTCCGACGAGTCTCTGCTCTGCTGGTGTCAATGAGGCCCTGCTCTGCCGAGGCCCCGTGGCGCCAACAACGAGGCAGAGGACATCGCCAGCTCCGCCGATGCCCCGCCCCACCGACACCGAGGCGAAGGATTTCGCCGGCTTCGGCCAGGCCCTTCTCCACCGAGGACCCTCCGCGCCAACAACGAGGCAGTGGACATCGCCGACTCTACTGAGGAGCCGCCCCGCCGGCACCTAGGCAGAGGACCTCGCCGGCTTCGGTGAGGCCCTACTCCGCTGAGGCCCCGCCCGCCAACAACGAGGCAGAGGACATCGTCAGCTCAGCCGAGGACCCACCCTGCCGGCAACGAGGGGGAGGATTTCCCCTGCTCCGTTGAGGCGCCGCCCCACCGGCAACGAGATAGAGGACATTGTTGGCTCCGTCGAGGCCCCGCCCCGCTGCCAACGAGGCCGCGCCACAAAGAAAACGAGGAAGAGTAGAACACAGTAGGTCACCGCCGCTCGGGTCCAAGTAAGGCCACCGCTGCTACCCTCCGGTTGTAGCCAAGCTAGGCGGGTTGACCATTGACGACCAATTAGCTTCTTGGCAGCGACGTGGAGTCAGAGAGCTATGTTGGAGAAGGATGCTGCTTCAGTTACTTAACTGCTGGTGCATTTGGGTCATTGACATGTGGGCCCAATAGGCATTTAGGCCACATGCCAGTTACGCAACTGCACCTGCGGTTAAGTAACTGAAGCTCAGTCTGCTGGAGAAGAAGCTTCTGTTCGGCTCAGCCGAACACAGACGGGTAGCTTCGGTTAATTAATTATACCTCCAGCGCACCCATTTTTTGTTCAAGAATGTATGAAATGTAATGAAATCCGGCATGTTCATATGAAATCCGACCATGTATGAATGAATTTAGTTCGATTAGTTCGAATTCTTGTATCATTGGCATTGGATGAACATCCAAAACAATACATACTAGCATTATTCCCAGGGTGATCACCTCGTTTGCAGCAGCTTCACATGTACTTCGTCCTGTCCTTTTTAGTCTGCATACAAGTTTTGTTTGCAGCCAAAGTATCTCTACTTTGACCAATCTTATAGAAAAAAGTATGAACATTCACAATGTAAAATCAACTGACTTGAAAGAAATCTAATATGCGAAGTAAAAAGGAACATGGGGAGTACAAAGAGTTTGAGCAACTTTTTAGCGTTCCTATACATTGCATGCAAACACACAGGCCTGGCAATTCATAGAGAACATTCAAAACAATTGATGATTATGAATCTCAGTGATTCACATGTCAGAGCCAATATTTACTTCACAACTAAAGAATAAAGAAAAATCGATCGATGCTGGGCGTCCCATTCAAAAATATCAAACGCATGTCTTCTTGCTAACATCAATGAGCAAAATTTGACAAGGTTGTCCCATTCCAAAATGTCAAATCTGTGTTGTTTTGCGCACATCAATGAGCAAACTTTGACAAGGTTTTCCCATTCCAAAATATCAAATGCCTATGATTGTGGAATGGGCAGGGTTTGCATCAGTTCAGACATTGACATGGCACCTCGTGCAAAATAAACCAGCTGTTCTTTTTGTGAAGTTCCACCAAAATCAACCAAATTCGCGTGTAGCTTGTATGATTTCACCTTTATATGTTGCAACACCTTGAACATATCGGCACCTCCTTTCTTGTGGTGGAAATGAATGATTCAATGTATTCATGAACATTTTGTGCAGTTCCCATTGAAATCAGCTGAGCACCCCTGTTTGCACAAATACAAAAAAGTGATTAGTATAAAGCAAAATGTACTATGAATTGATAGATTAAATAGGCACCTACATGGTCCATGTAGAGCACACTTTTAAAAAAATGGAACTCACCGAAAAGAATCCTAGAACAACATTGTACTTGCGCATCACAGCAAAAAAGTTGGAGATATGTCAGTCCTTCTAAGCTAAAGTTAGTTTGGTCTTGTGGGGAGTAATGTAACCATCCTTCAACTGCTCCTTCCGATGAGAAGATAGATAGGGCTTCTTCATCCTGGCATAATCAGAACTATTCACTTCACGTACTTCATAATCTTCTTCAGAGGAGGATGATCATGTTGTGCAAAGACAAGAGGACAGCTAAATGCTAGCATCCCTGTTTGCTCGAAAAAAGGAAAGGAAATATTTAAAACAGCACAGATGAAGCACTTCTCAAGGGCAATACCGCTTTCTCATGACAGTATCTAAGCAGTAGCACAACACCAATAGAGATGACAAAGCTCAATCATATGGATGAAATCCGTGGGAGAGTACCAACCTTTGTCGAGAGGCTTATTGTGTAGAGCATACAGATCAAGCACTTCCGCAGAACCATCTATTGTTATCTACTGTGGTTGCCATGCTTACTATATACTCCTCGATTAGTTTAATGTTTCCAACATCTTCTTGTGCAGTTCCACTAAAATATATGGTATCTTCAAAGAAGATCCCTGTTTGCACAAGTAGAGATAATTACATATTACATTAAGAGTGGCATCAAATCAGTGGCAAAACAATTGCTCGTTCCAGCCATAGCAATAAATTAAGATGCAAAACTATATCATTACTTGTGTCATCACAGTTCCAGTGCTTCATTACAGCACGAGAGTTGAATTTTTTTTCTTCCGCGTGTTCTTCCCTTTCATCACTTGGTTCAATAACAGAGAAGCTTCACCTTCAATGTAAGATTTGGCATGTCAATTAGGGAACACAAGTATCGTACTAAACAACGACATTAATTTTCTAATGGAAGTGGCAAAATACAGGCCAATGGTTGTGAAATATCCTTATCTTACCTCAATGGGATATTATGGTGGACATATAGATTGGAAGTCTTGTCTCCATTTGTGCAGTTCACTAAAATCAAGCAACATTACCACACAAGTAGCACAACATATGAAAGCACACTGCACAATCATGTGAAAGAAGGCTAGTACTGACCTCTCATGACGCAGAATTCAAACTGAAGGAAATATGCCCTAGAGGCAATAATAATGTTATTATTTTATTTCCTTATATCATGATAAATGTTTATTATTCATGCTAGAATTGTCTTATCCGGAAACATAATACTTGTGTGAATACATAGACAAACCAAACGTCACTAGTATGCCTCTACTTGACTAGCTCGTTAATCGAAGATGGTTATGTTTCCTAACCATAGACATGTGTTGTCATTTGATTAATGGGATCACATCATTAGGATAATGATGTGATTGACATGACCCATTCCATTAGCTTAGCACCCGATCGTTTAGTATGTTGCTATTGCTTTCTTCATGACTTATACATGTTCCTATGACTATGAGATTATGCAACTCCCGTTTACCGGAGGAACACTTTGTGTGCTACCAGACGTCACAACGTAACTGGGTGATTATAAAGGAGATCTACAGGTGTCTCCAAAGGTGAATGTTGGGTTGGCGTATTTCAAGATTAGGATTCGTCACTCCGATTGTCGGAGAGGTATCTCTGGGCCCTCTCGGTAATGCACATCGCATAAGCCTTGCAAGAATTACAACTAATGAGTTAGTTGCGAGATGATGTATTATGAAACGAGTAAAGAGACTTGCCGGTAACGATATTGAACTAGGTATTGAGATACCGACGATCGAATCTCGGGCAAGTAACATACCAATGACAAAGGGAACAACGTATGTTGTTATGCGGTCTGACCGATAAAGATCTTCGTAGAATATGTAGGAGCCAATATGAGCATCCAAGTTCCGCTATTGGTTATTGACCGGAGACGTGTCTCGGTCATGTCTACATTGTTCTCGAACCCGTAGGGTCCGCACGCTTAAGGTTTCGATGACAGTTATATTATGAGTTTATGAGTTTTGATGTACCAAAGTTAGTTCGGAGTCCCGGATGTGATCACGGACATGACGAGGAGTCTTGAAATGGTCGGGACATAAAGATTGATATATTGGACGGCTATATTCGGACACCAGAAGTGTTCCGGGTGATTTCGGAGAAAACCGGAGAGCCGGAGGGTTACCGGAACCCCCCCGGGAGAAGTAATGGGCCATATGGGCCTTAGTGGAGAGGGAGAGGAGCAGCCAAAGGTGGGCTGCGCGCCTCCTCCCCCCTGGTCCGAATTGTACTAGGAGAGGGGGGGGGGGGGGGGCGGCGCCCCCCTTTCCTTCTCCCTCCCCACTTCTTTCCCTCTCCTAGTAGGAGTCCTACTCCTACTAGGAGGAGGACTCCTCCTTGGAGCGCCATAGAGGCCGGCCGGCCTCCTCCCCTTGCTTTATATAGGGGGGCAGGGGGCACCCCTAGACACACAAGTTGATCCACATGATCATATTCTTAGCCGTGTGCGGTGCCCCCTTCCACCATAATCCTCAATAATATTGTAGCGGTGCTTAGGCGAAGCCCTGCGACGGTAGTACATCAAGATTGTCACCACGCCGTCGTGCTGACGGTACTCTTCCTCGACACTTTGTTGGATCGGAGTCCGGGGATCGTCATCGAGCTGAACGTGTGCTAGAACATGGATGTGCCGTAGTTTCGGTGCTTGATAGGTCGGGCCGTGAAGACGTATGACTACATCAACCGCGTTGTCATAATGTTTCCGCTGTCGGTCTACAAGGGTACATAGATCATACTCTCCCCTTGTTGCTATGCATCACCATGATCTGCGTGTGCGTAGGAATTTTTTTGAAATTACTACGTTCCCCAACAGTGGCATCCGAGCCTAGGTTTTATGAGTTGATGTTATATGCACGAGTAGAACACAAGTGAGTTGTGGGCGATATAAGTCATACTGCTTACCAGCATGTCATACTTTGGTTCAGCGGTATTGTTGGACAAAGCGGCCTGGACCGACATTACGCGTACGCTTACGCGAGACCGGTTCTCCCGACGTGCTTTGCACAAAGGTGGCTAGCGGGTGACAGTTTCTCCAACTTTAGTTGAACCGAGTGTGGCTACGCCCGGTCCTTGCGAAGGTTAAAACAACACCAACTTGACAAACTATCATTGTGGTTTTGATGCGTAGGTAAGATTGGTTCTTGCTTAAGCCCATAGCAGCCACGTAAAACTTGCAACAACAAAGTAGAGGACGTCTAACTTGTTTTTGCAGGGCATGTTGTGATGTGATATGGTCAAGACATGATGCTAAATTTTATTGTATGAGATGATCATGTTTTGTAACCGAGTTATCGGCAACTGGCAGGAGCCATATGGTTGTCGCTTTATTGTATGCAATGCAATCGCGCTGTAATGCTTTACTTTATCACTAAGCGGTAGCGATAGTCGTGGAAGCATAAGATTGGCGAGACGACAACGATGCTACGATGGTGATCAAGATGTCGCGCCGGTGACGATGGTGATCACAACGGTGCTTCGAAGATGGAGATCATAAGCACAAGATGATGATGGCCATATCATATCACTTATATTCATTGCATGTGATGTTTATCTTTTATGCATCTTATCTTGCTTTGATTGACGGTAGCATTTTAAGATGATCTCTCACTAATTATCAAGAAGTGTTCTCCCTGAGTATGCACCATTGCAAAAGTTCTTCGTGCTGAGACACCACGTGATGATCGGGTGTGATAGGCTCTACATTCAAATACAACGGGTGCAAAACAGTTGCACACGCAGAATACTCAGGTTATACTTGACGAGCTAAGCATATACAGATATGGCCTCGGAACACAGAGACCGAAAGGTCGAGCATGAATCATATAGTAGATATGATCAACATAGCGATGTTCACCAATGAAACTACTCCATCTCACGTGACGATCGGACATGGTTTAGTTGATTTGGATCACGTAATCACTTAGAGGATTAGAGGGATGTCTATCTAAGTGAGAGTTCTTTAGTAATATGATTAATTGAACCTAAATTTATCATGAACTTAGTACGTGATAGTATCTTGCTTATTTATGTTTGATTGTAGATAGATGGTCCGTGCTGTTGTTCCGTTGAATTTTAATGCGTTCCTTGAGAAAGCAAAGTTGAAAGATGATGGTAGCAATTACACGGACTGGGTCCATAACTTGAGGATTATCCTCATTGCTACACAGAAGAATTATGTCCTGGAAGCACCGCTGGGTGCCAGGCCTGCTGCTGGAGCAACACCAGATGTTATGAACGTCTGGCAGAGCAAAGCGGATGACTACTCGATAGTTCAGTGTGCCATGCTTTACGGCTTCGAATCGGGACTTCAACGACGTTTTTAACGTCATGGAGATATGAGATGTTCCAGGAGTTGAAGTTAATATTTCAAGCAAATGCCCGGATTGAGAGATATGAAGTATCCAATAAGTTCTATAGCTGCAAGATGGAGGAGAACAGTTCTGTTAGTGAGCATATACTCAAAATGTCTGGGTATAATAATCACTTGATTCAATTGGGAGTTAATCTTCCAAATGATTGCGTCATTGACAGAATTCTCCAATCACTGCCACCTAGCTACAAGAGCTTCATGATGAACTATAATATGCAAGGGATGAATAAGACTAGTCCCGAGCTCTTCGCAATGCTGAAAGCTGCGGAGGTAGAAATCAAGAAGGAGCATCAAGCGTTGATGGTCAACAAGACCACTAGTTTCAAGAAAAAGGGCAAAGGGAAGAAGAAGGGGAACTTCAAAAAGAACAGCAAGCAAGTTGCTGCTCAAGAGAAGAAACCCAAACCTGGACCTAAGCCTGAAACTGAGTGCTTCTACTGCAAGCAGACTGGTCACTGGAAGCGGAACTGCCCCAAGTATTTGGCGGATAAGAAGGATGGCAAGGCGAACAAAGGTATATGTGATATACATGTTATTGATATGTACCTTACTAATGCTCGTAGTAGCACCTGGGTATTTGATACTGGTTCTGTTGCTAATATTTGCAACTCAAAACAGGGACTACCGATTAAGCGAAGATTGGCTAAGGACGAGGTAACGATGCGCGTGGGAAATGGTTCCAAAGTCGATGTGATCGCAGTCGGCACGCTACCTCTACATCTACCTTCGGGATTAGTATTAGACCTAAATAATTGTTATTTGGTTCCAGCATTAAGCATGAACATTATATCTGGATCTTGTTTGATGCGAGACGGTTATTCATTTAAATCAGAGAATAATGGTTGTTCTATTTATATGAGTAATATCTTTTATGGTCATGCACCCTTAAAGAGTGGTCTATTCTTATTAAATCTCGATAGTAGTGACACACATATTCATAATGTTGAAGCCGAAAGATGTAGAGTTGATAATGATAGTGCAACTTATTTGTGGCACTGCCGTTTGGGTCATATCGGTGTAAAGCGCATGAAGAAACTCCATACTGATGGGCTTTTGGAACCACTTGATTATGAATCACTTGGTACTTGCGAACTGTGCCTTATGGGTAAGATGACAAAAACACCATTCTCTGGTACTCTGGAGAGAGCAACAGATTTGTTGGAAATTGTAAGTGCATCTAGTGCCACCCCTAGTTGGTTTTGGAGTATTGACGACAAACCTAGTTGAGGGACTAATGTGTTTATGAGAATTGCAGGATAACACAGGTAGAAGTCCCTCATTGATTCGGTTTTCCTACCAGAGATGACCCCTAAAAATGTATGAAGACATTGAAGTCAAAGGTGGTATATGAAGATATTCACATTAAAGACTATGACAAGAGAAGACACCACATGAAGCCTATGGAGCTCGAAGACTTAGATCTTTCATAGTTCTTTTTCTTTTGTGTTGAGTCATAGGAACCACCGTACTATTAAGTGGGGTCCAAGAGAACCAGTCAGAATGACTGAAGTGATGCCTAACCAAAACCTATGTCTTCGAGTGAAGACTATGAGAGCGAATCTTGTCCAGAGTCGGACAAGTCAGCTTTGCTTGCAGCCCAAGTAAAGTTGTCGTGTGAGTTTGGAATCTGACCGTTGGAACACGTGTCAGTTCCTTAGTGACCCAGGGTCATTTCGGACAAATCAGGTCGGGTTGCCAAGTGGCTATAAATAGCCCACCCCCTACAACCATAAACGGTTGGCTGCTCAGATTAAGAGTACGGCTTTTGTCGTTTGAGAGCAACCCACCTCGAAGCCTTTGAGAGAGAATTCCTTGCGAGGATAAAGCCCTAACCACCCAGAGCCAAAGAGAATTGGGCATCACTTAAGTCTTCTTGTCTGTGTGATCTGAAGACTTATTACACTTGAGGACTGTGCATCCTCCAGCCGGTTAGGCGTCGCGTTCTGAGCATCCAAGAGACATTGTGGATTGCTGGTGAACGAAGTCTGTGAAGGTTTGGGAGTCTACCTTGAAGACTTACCAGAGTGATTGGGCGAGGTCTGTGTGACCTTAGCTCAAGGGGAATACGGTGAGGACTAGGTGTCCTGAGCTGCGTGTTCAGGACTGGGTGTCCGGGACTGTGTGTCCTAAGGTTTAAATACCTAGCCGCCCCAACCAGACGTACAGTTGTCACAACATCTGGAACTGGTCCAACAAATCATTGTCTTCAACGAGTCACTGGTTTCATCTTCCCTTCCCTTTACTTACTGTTACTCCTTGTGAAGTCATTGTATATTTGCACTATCTTTTGTCTCCATTGAGTGACTGCGTGTTCTATCTGGCTTCACAATATCTTCCTACCTGATCCTTACTACATTGCTGCTATTAGTCATTGTGCTTTCACTCTATTGAATACTTGACTATGGCTTGCCTAGTGTAGTCTACCTTCCGCTGCAGGGTATTAGGTTTATTTCTATCGTCTGTCTTCATAACTCCCACGTTTTGAAGACTTTCATAAAAATCGCCTATTCACCCCCCTCTAGTCGATATAACGCACTTTCAGAAATCATACATACAGATGTATGTGGTCCGATGAATGTCGAGGCTCATGGCGGATATCGTTATTTTCTCACCTTCACAGATGACTTAAGCAGATATGGGTATATCTACTTAATGAAACATAAGTCTGAAACGTTTGAAAAGTTCAAAGAATTTCAGAGTGAAGTTGAAAATCATCGTAACAAGAAAATAAAATTCCTACGATCTGATCGTGGAGGAGAATATTTGAGTTACGAGTTTGGTGTACATTTGAAACAATGTGGAATAGTTTCGCAACTCACGCCACCCGGAACACCATAGCGTAATGGTGTGTCCGAACGTCGTAATCATACTTTACTAGATATGGTGCAATCTACAATGTCTCTTACTGATTTACCGCTATCATTTTGGGGATATGCTCTAGAGACGGCCGCATTCACATTAAATAGGGCAGCATCAAAATCCGTTGAGACGACGCCTTATGAACTGTGGTTTGGCAAGAAACCAAAGTTGTCATTTCTGAAAGTTTGGGGCTGCGATGCTTATGCGAAAAAGCTTCAACCTGATAAGCTCGAACCCAAATCGGAGAAATGTGTCTTCATAGGATATCCAAAGGAAACTATTGGATACACCTTCTATCACAGATCCGAAGGCAAGACTTTTGTTGCTAAATTTGGAAACTTTTCTAGAGGAGTTTCTCTCGAAAGAAGTGAGTGGGAGGAAAGTAGATCTTGACGAGGTAACTGTACCTGCTCCCTTATTGGAAAGTAGTACATCATAGAAACCAGTTTCTGTGACACCTACACCAATTAGTGATGAAGCTAATGATAATGATCATGAAACTTCAGAACAAGATACTACTGAACCTCGTAGATCAACGAGAGTAAGATCCGCGCCAGAGTGGTACGGTAATCCTATTCTGGAAGTCATGCTACTAGATCATGATGAACCTACGAACTATGAAGAAGCGATGGTGAGCCCAGATTCCGCAAAATGGCTTGAAGGCATGAAATTTGAGATGGGATCCATGTATGAGAACAAAGTATGGACTTTGGTTGACTTGCCCAATGATCGGCAAGCGATTGAGAATAAATGGATCTTCAAGAAGAAGACTGACGCTGACGGTAATGTTACTGTCTACAAAGCTCGACTTGTTGCAAAAAGGTTTTCGGCAAGTTCAAGGGATTGACTACGATGAGACCTTCTCACCCGTAGCGATGCTTAAGTCTGTCCGAATCATGTTAGCAATTGCCGCATTTTATGATTATGAAATTTGGCAAATGGATGTCAAAACTGCATTCCTGAATGGATTTCTGCAAGAAGAGTTGTATATGATGCAGCCGGAAGGTTTTGTCGATCCAAAGGGATCTAACAAAGTGTGCAAGCTCCAGCGATCCATTTATGGACTGGTGCAAGCCTCTCGGAGTTGGAATAAATGCTTTGATAGTGTGATCAAAGCATTTGGTTTTATATAGACTTTTGGAGAAGCCTGTATTTACAAGAAAGTGAGTGGGAGCTCTGTAGCATTTATGATATTATATGTAGGTGACATATTACTAATCGGAAATGATATAGAATTTCTGGATAGCATAAAAGGATACTTGAATAAAAGTTTTTCAATGAAAGACCTCGGTGAAGCTGCCTACATATTGGGCATCAAGATCTATAGGGACAGATCGAGACGCTTAATTGGACTTTCACAAAGCACATACCTTGACAAAGTTTTGAAAAAGTTCAAAATGGATCAAGCAAAGAAAGGATTCTTGCCTGTGTTACAAGGTGTGAAATTGAGTAAGACTCAAAGTCCGACCAATGCAGAAGATAGAGAGAAAATGAAAGATGTTCCCTATGCTTCAGCCATAGGCTCTATCATGTATGCAATGCTGTGTACCAAACCTGATGTGTGTCTTGCTATAAGTCTAGCAGGGAGGTACCAAAGTAATCCTGGAGTAGATCACTAGACAGCGGTCAAGAACATCCTGAAATACCTGAAAAGTACTAAGGATATGTTTCTCATATATGGAGGTGACAAAGAGCTCATCGTAAATGGTCATGTTGATGCAAGCTTTGACACTGATCCGGACGATTCTAAATCGCAAACCGGATACGTGTTTACATTAAACGGTGGAGCTGTTAGTTGGTGCAGTTCAAAACAAAGCGTTGTGGCGGGATCTACTTGTGAAGCGGAGTACATAGCTGCTTCGGAAGCAGAAAACGAAGGAGTCTGGATGAAGGAGTTCATATCCGATCTAGGTGTCATACCTAGTGCATCGGGTCCAATGAACATCTTTTGTGACAATACTGGTGCAATTGCCTTGGCAAAGGAATCCAGATTTCACAAGAGAACCAAGCACATCAAGAGACGCTTCAATTCCATCCAGGATCTAATCCAGGTGGGAGACATAGAGATTTGCAAGATACATATGGATCTGAATGTAGCAGACCCGTTGACTAAGCCTCTTCCACGAGCAAAACATGATCAGCACCAAAGCTCCATGGGTGTTAGAATCATTACTGTGTAATCTAGATTATTAACTCTAGTGCAAGTGGGAGACTGAAGGAAATATTCCCTAGAGGCAATAATAATGTTATTATTTTATTTCCTTATATCATGATAAATGTTTATTATTCATGCTAGAATTGTATTATCCGGAAACATAATACTTGTGTGAATACATAGACAAACCAAACGTCACTAGTATGCCTCTACTTGACTAGCTCCTTAATCGAAGATGGTTATGTTTCCTAACCATAGACATGTGTTGTCATTTGATTAATGGGATCACATCATTAGGATAATGATGTGATTGACATGACTCATTCCATTAGCTTAGCACCCGATCGTTTAGTATGTTGCTATTGCTTTCTTCATGACTTATACATGTTCCTATGACTATGAGATTATGCAACTCCCGTTTACCGGAGGAACACTTTGTGTGCTACCAAACGTCACAATGTAACTGGGTGATTATAAAGGAGCTCTATAGGTGTCTCCAAAGGTGAATGTTGGGTTGGCATATTTCGAGATTAGGATTTGTCACTCCGATTGTCGGAGAGGTATCTCTGGGCCCTCTCGGTAATGCACATCACATAAGCCTTGCAAGCATTACAACTAATGAGTTAGTTGCGAGATGATGTATTATGAAACGAGTAAAGAGACTTGCCGGTAACGAGATTGAACTAGGTATTGAGATACCGACGATCGAATCTCGGGCAAGTAACATACCAATGACAAAGGGAACAACGTATGTTGTTATGCGGTCTGACCGATAAAGATCTTCGTAGAATATGTAGGAGCCAATATGAGCATCCAGGTTCCGCTATTGGTTATTGACCGGAGACATGTCTCGGTCATGTCTACATTGTTCTCGAACCCGTAGGGTCCGCACGCTTAAGGTTTCGATGACAGTTATATTATGAGTTTATGAGTTTTGATGTACCAAAGTTAGTTCGGAGTCCCGGATGTGATCACGGACATGACGAGGAGTCTCGAAATGGTCGAGACATAAAGATTGATATATTGGACAGCTATATTCGGACACCAGAAGTGTTCCGGGTGATTTCGGAGAAAACCGGAGAGCCGGAGGGTTACCGGAACCCCCCCGGGAGAAGTAATGGGCCATATGGGCCTTAGTGGAGAGAGAGAGGAGCAGCCAAAGGTGGGCCGCGCGCCTCCTCCCCCCTGGTCCGAATTGGACTAGGAGAGGGGGGCGGCGCCCCCCTTTCCTTCTCCCTCCCCACTTCTTTCCCTCTCCTAGTAGGAGTCCTACTCCTACTAGGAGGAGGACTCCTCCTTGGCGCGCCATAGAGGCCGGCCGGCCTCCTCCCCTTGCTCCTTTATATACGGGGGCAGGGGGCACCCCTAGACACACAAGTTGATCCATGTGATCATATTCTTAGCCGTGTGCGGTGTCCCCTTCCACCATAATCCTCGATAATATTGTAGCGGTGCTTAGGCGAAGCCCTGCGACGGTAGTACATCAAGATTGTCACCACGCCGTCGTGCTGACGGAACTCTTCCCCGACACTTTGCTGGATCGGAGTCCAGGGATCGTCATCGAGCTGAACGTGTGCTAGAACTCGAAGGTGCCATAGTTTCGGTGCTTGATCGGTCGGGCCGTGAAGACGCACGACTACATCAACCGCGTTGTCATAACGCTTCCGCTGTCGGTCTACAAGGGTACGTAGATCACACTCTCCCCTCGTTGCTATGCATCACCATGATCTTGCGTGTGCGTAGTATTTTTTTTGAAATTACTACGTTCCCCAACACAAACAACTCACAAGAAGAAGATCTGAACCAAATTTGCCAACACGGATAGGAAGTATGATCTCCTCTTGTGCAGTTCCACTACGATCAAGCAATCAAGCAACGTTGTTGGTGTGACAGTTTGGTTGAACTCAACAAAACACTCTTAAAACAAAAGTGTTTTGTGCAGTGCAACAAAAGGTCACAATAGCAATGAGGTGAAGTAGATAACCCTGTTTACACAGAGGTGCAAAGGAAACAACTAGTGGTCAATAATGGTGGATGACACAGAAGCCAACAAAAAGAAGCATCTAACTTATCTAAATGGGAAAGAAAGCAAGATAGTAGCATTTCTCAAATGGTGGCATTGATTCATATTAACAGAGAGATTATATTAACAATAAAATTGTTAAACATGTAATTTGCTTTTAACTGTGGCATTGCATCAATTTCCAGTGGCACTGTTAGAGGGTGTTTTTTTACAGGGACTTTTTGGTGTAGGACTAAAAAAAGTCCCTTTCAGTCCCATCTAAACCAAATAGGAGGGACTTTTAGGGACTAAAAGTGGGCATTTGGGACTAAAGAAAGAAGACCCTGAGGGAGAGTCTTTTAGGGACTTTTTCCAATTGTTCCCCCTGCCCTGCATCGCACCTTATCTCTATTTGTTCATTACTAGGGGTAACATGGTCTTTTAGCATGTCATTTAATAACCTCTAGTCCATGTTTAGTCCCTGGAACCAAGCAGGTAGGGACTAGGGACTTTTTAGTTGGGAATAAAAAAAGTCCTATGACTTTTTAACCAAACAAGGCCTTAGATTAACAATAGCTAAAGAGTTGCACGGGACAGTGGACGCACCAGCACTATGTGCATCTACCGATGTATGAAGGGGTGATGCACAGTCTGTTGCAACAAAGAACAAACAACCAAGGAGCATATTTGTGTTGGTCCCAGTTTTGTTATCTTTAGACACCTTTCCCTATGTGAGCGCAGCAAATCTAGTCCTGCTCAAACTCTACAGCCTTGTCCCCCAAAACAAAAAGATCGGTTCATTATAGATGTGCATACTGCATTTGTCATTATTTTCCCTTTTCGACCAACGTAGGTGCTGGATAGCCAGTCTGTACTAGTACTTTCCCCGTTCCTTTCCTCTTTGAACCACGTCCTAGATTCATGCTATACAACTTTCCCCCCTTTCCTCTTTGAACGATGTCCTAGATTCATGCGATACAACTTTCACCACTACTTTCCCCCTTTCTTTTCCTTTTTGAACCACGTCCTAGATTCATGCCATACATCTTTCCCCACTACTTCCCCCTATTCCTTTCCTCTTTGAAACACGTCCTAGATTCATGCTATACAACTTTCCCCACTACTTTACTGTTTGATCCAACACCTAGATTCGAGTGCAGAAGAGGAAAAAGCCCACATGCAGCTAGAGCAATGCATGTGGAATAAGTAAATTATACCTTAAGGTTCTTGGGGTGTGGTTCAGTGGGCGACCGGAGGCCGTTCTGCCCACACTATGTACGGAGGCTAGGGAAGAAGGGGTCGGAGGCCCTCCTAAGCCGCCGCTAGGTGAAAGAGAACAATTGCGCCCGTAATGGATTCCTCCCCTCACCGATGGCGACAGTGTTAGGCCTCCTTCCCTTCCTGGCAGATGGATCCTGCTGACTCTTTGACCAGCAGTGAGGGGGGGAGAGAGGCAAACAAAGTCTTGTTTAGATCTGGAGAGGGTGAGAGAGTGTGAAGAGAGCAACTACAAGCGCTGAGGCTCCTATATAGTAGAGAGAGTGTGAAGACTGCAAATCCTAGAAAACAAGCACCGAGGCTGCAGCGTATATAGATGGAGTGGTTTTATTTTTCTCTCCATAAAAATCCCTTTAAATTGTGCATGAAATGGAACTCTTTATTTAACGTAGTGAAGAAAAATACTAGGGGTAATGATAATACATGAAGAAAATTTAACGCTCGAAGGAGTCAACTTGCAATTAACAGTGCACGCCTCCCGGTCGCGCTTACTAATGTTCATGCGTGTTACACGACCCTCCAAAGTGAACAACAACTGAACCACACACAGTTAAAATGTCGGAAAGGCGGGCTGCACCATCCTCCAATTTTAAATATTTTGGGCACTTGTATTCAGCCTAAGTCAGTGTGCCACCGTATGTACTAAGGGTTACATCGGGTGCTAATAAACTAGGGCGTATTGAGAGTAATTTCTAAGTTCACTTTGGTCACTGTACTCAAGAATACGGTCACTATATATGTGATGAGGTGATTGTACGGTCACTGTGAGATCGTATAGCTCCGTATCCATCCATTTTGACCAGTCAAAGAATCCTCCTGGCACCGCCCCAGATCACTTTCTATCTCTGTCATGTGGGGCCTACGTGTCATTGGGTGGAGGAAAGAAGTCGAACAAAAACAAAATTATGCTCTAGTGCAGTTATCGAACCCGAGACCTCAGGTTTGATGAGCAAACAGGCTAACCAGCTACACCACCCTCACGTTATGATTAATGAGAGGAAACTAACCTTTTATACATTCCTCCATTCGTGTGACCATATCGACCGTATTCTTGAGTACAGTGACCAAAGTGAACTTATACTATATGTTCAATGACCAATAGTGCATTTTACTCTTTTAATTATTTAGTTTGTACACTTTGCTCTCTTCCAATAATTTGGGGCACTTGTATTCGACCTAAGTCAGTGTGCCACCGTATCTCGTACTACTCCCTCCATCTAGGTGTAAGCCATGTTAGAAGGTGCAGCAGGACCAAGGTGCAAGCAGATTGGAGGAGGAGAAACTTGACCTGTCCTTCCTCTAATCAAAGCCCTGATTTCTGTCTCTAAATGCAACAATTAATCACAACAACTAAGAGATGTCGTTTCAGCTACCATGCAGGGCCACGTATTAACTTGCATGCAAGCCGACTTTGATTTCTTAACTGATCAATGCATAGTTGCGCTCCATGCATTGGGTTTCCGGAGGAGATAACAAGGCAGAGTAAGGAGCGTTTGGTTACATTGCCTAGGCTGGTCATAGTGGTGAGTAACCTGGACTAGTAACATGCATATGTTACTGGTCTATGTTACTACCTTCATAGTGGGTAGTAACATATGGATAGTAACATGCAAGTCTTCATTAATTGAGATATACTCATTTTACCTCGGGGTGTGTTATGTTACAGTAACATATTATGTTACCACAAGCATCTCTTTCCTCATTAACTCCATGCCACATAAGCAATTTTTTCTTGGGATGTGCTATGTTACTAGTACCTAAGTGACTCCCAGTATGGCTAGCCGAGCTAGCCAGCTTTCGCTTTGCCAACCTTACATGGTCAAACGGTTTAGTTATTTTTCTTACCAGCGTTGCCCCGTGAAGATCATTGTCATGAGTGGGTCGCCGATTTTTCCTTGTGTGAAGTTTGCCATCGGAAGCAAGCCGATCTGGCTCTCCTGAGCTAGCAAGGTTTTTCTAGCCCACCCAAGCTAGCTGGCCCACAAAAGCTAACATATTTTAACAGTTACAAACACCTAACCTTTCCCGGTAGGCTATAAACTATTCTTGCTAAGGACCCAAACGCTCCCTAAGTAACAACGCTCGCTAGCAACGAGGCCAGGAGGGGATTGAGATGTGAAGTTAATGGACGATGCCTAAACATTTTGGGAATATCTGATTTTCGTAAGATGACTTAACACCTAGACGGAGGGAGTACTACTCCTCAGTCTAGATTTGATGGAATATTCGTCACCTCTTCTCTTCTTGTACGTACTCCATTTGTATCTCACATCCTGTGGCTTCGCACTCGCAGGATATTGCTATTCTATGAACCTGTGTGTGTGTGCGCGCGCGTGTGTGTGTTTAACAACATGTGTGTGTTAGAGAGAGCGACACATCAAACTACTCCTACAGAGATATGGTGTGTAGTGTACAATTTACCCGCGAGAGTCGGTGCATCCTCTCGTTTCTGGGCGCCGGTCGGGACAGGCGGACAGCTGCCATGCCCGCTCCTGACCAGCCTGGCCCATCCAAAGCCCCTCCATCGCCCGTGCGCGCTTCCCGCATGAAACGGTCAGCGCCGCTCCAAAGAATTGGTGCCGCATTCATGCCCGAGCAGAGCGGATGCGACTTCTCACTGGCGCCTGTGTTGAAGCGAGAAGCGGATTCAAGAGTGATGGTTGCTTCGTCCGTCCAACTTATTGCTGGGTCTATGTGATTTGATGGCTCATTGGTCATTATTACTGAGGTGGTACGACTGCTGGATGTCCCATGCTTTTGGCGAAAGGAGGTACTACTAGATTACAATTTTCTCCATTCTTATAGCGGAGGAGTGAGAAAGCAGTGAAAACATACAGGCTCAGTGATTACATGGCCCACCTCACACTATCACCATATTTTCTGGACACCGTGCGACACTTAACTCTTTACATAGTACTAGTATAGTGTGTACTGTAATTTCTCTGCAAGATAAATTTGTACAATGCTATGAAGCTTCCATCTTCTGATTCATGTATCTTGCGTCCAAGGTTGCCTGTTGCAACATTTCATTAAATACATAGGAGACTAACATGCATGCTATTGCATCTCAATGATTGACAGATCATAGCCAATATGTACTCCCTCCGTTCCAAAATAAGTGTCTCAACTTTATGCAAACTTTAGTACAAACTTGTACTACTACTACTACTACTAAAGTTGACACTTATTTTGGAACAGAGACAGGTAAAGAAAAAACGATCCATGCAATCCCTAGCCCAGCAACCGTAAACCCTAACCAGGTTTAATTTGCTGGCAATGTTGGAGCTTCTGAAGAAATGAAGTTTGCAACCCTTTGACCATCGAATCATTTTGTGCAGTTTCACCAAAATCGAGATGAGCATCCCAGTGGCAAAGAAATTGAAGAAGCGTGATTAGAATAAGATTACTGGGACTAGTTGATGAGACATAAACTCATCACAAATACAGTACGTCGAAGCCACTAGAGGTATGTGCGGGGCAAAGAAGTAGAGAAATATCCACATGGAGTGATGTGGGCAGCTGGAGCAGCGGTGCAAGCCAGTTGTAAAGGAAGTTGTACCTGAGGGATGTCGGGACGTAGCTCAACCTAGAGGAGGGCGGCGGGAGGCGGCAACTGCCCACATCGCGGCAGTGAGCAAGGGACGAAGGCAACTTCACCGGCTTTGTGAGAGAGAACGGCGGGGACCCCTGATCAGGACATGCCGACAGTGGGTTTTTGCCGTCGGCGATGGCGACCGCATCTACACTAAGCATCCACCCCTTCCCCCGGCGGACGTGATCCGCCCGTATGTTAGAGATGTGGCCACAATCATTTTGTGCGAGAGAGTGTGAAGAGAGCAACCCCAGCAAGCAACCATGTAGGCTCGTCCTGGCTATGTATATAGTGGAGCAGTTTCCTTTTCTCTCCATATGAGCCTATTTATATTGCGTATGTGCCATTGAAGAAAATAACTTCATTTATAAATGACGCGACACTGTTCATGCATGGTTCCCGACCCTCCATTATTTATAAGTGAGTAGCTACTACTAGACGCGTCAAATTATCACGTGGGCTGCATCATCTTACAGAAATGAGCTCCACCATGTCACGTGTGTGGTTGGGGAAGACGCAAAAGATGCAAAGAGTGCTACTAGTACACTACGTGTGTGGGTGCGTGCACCTCTTCTCTTCGAGCATGGTTATTAAAAGTATGGCCCACTACTGTATTACCACGCGGTTATTATATATGGGAAAAGAGTATAGGTAGTAATAATGACTAATAAGCCGTGAAATCATGAGGCCCACCTTTCTCTATATTTGACCGAGGAAGCAGCCATCATTTCACTCATCGTTGAATATCCATTCGCTGCTACCTCCACGAATAAATAAAAATCCGTTTCTACCTCCATAGCATCGTTAATAATATAGCCATGTCAATCACGAAGTAGAAATATCATTCATTGATACAATAGGGCTCGATCTAAGGCTGGTGATTTTTTTACTTTGTCTCTTTCTCTTTTTGTCTCATTTACTCGGTTTACATAGGAGCACGTGTAGAGGATGGCTATTCCTTTCGACATGACTTCTTCATGGGGTTTAAGACTAAGCAGCTCCGAATTATGCCCGCTGCCCACCACTCTGAATCGTGTCATCTATGATAGGGAGTAGTCCCATTGCAACAATGAGGTCCACTAGGTCTAGCACGTCCTGTAAGAAGAGACTGTCATGCAAAACATACATCTTGTTGCCTTCTTCCTTGTACATACTACTACTACTACTCATTCTCCTATAAACCTTGCGCTTGGCATCTCCAAAATATTAACCTTGTGACTTGCTCTTCGCCTCTTCGGGAAGTCAAGCAATAATGGTACCGCAGTATACATTGTTCTAGATATATGAGACCTAATGAATTTCTGCACTCCACCACGTCGTCGAGGGTCGAGGGAGAGTGCATACTATTACGTCCGTTTCAATATGGACTACATACGGAGCAAAATGAGTGAATCTACACTCTAAAATACGTCTATATACGTCAGTTTTTGGAGTATGTACTAGTGGAGTAGTTCATATTGAAATCTACTAAAGGACATATATTCCAAACAATATGATAATATCTCTAACCAAGGTAGGAATGAAGAGTAAACGAAGGGAGTAGTAAAATTTTCTCCTCGTCCCGCGAGCCATCGCGTGCGTGGGCGAGGGAGCGGGCGTAAGGCGTAGTAAGCAAGCTTCACCTCGTCCTACGAGCCACCACGTCCGTGGGCGGGGGAGACGGCGTACTAAGCAAGCTTCTCCTCATTCTGCGAGTTGATAGGACACATCAAAAGTAATACATACAGAGCATCTCGAGTGTATAGAGCCTTGCCTCTAAGGTAGGCCCCACATGGTTTGCCTCTTTTTTAACATAACACATCAAGTCGCAATTTGTTTGTTCACCTATGGTAGACGATCCTCCATCAAGTGGACAACTAGTACACGTGTCAAATTACCATGTGGGCTGCCTTTTCGTACAAAAATGAGCTCCACCATGTACCCACGTGGGTGTGGTTGGGAAAGAGACGGGAGTACGTGCTCCATGCGTGCACCTCTTCTCTTCATGCACGTCCCCCACCTACGTGGGTGTGTGTGAGAGAGATACAAACCTAGACAGATGGCATGTGCGTTCGTGAGTGTTTTTTGTTGGGGGGTGATTTCGTGAATGTATTTGTGGGAATATGCATCGATGACATCTCAAACAAAAAATCGACACATGCAATGTGTGTGAAAATAGAGGCCTATCTATATCATATATAGAGGGGGCGATCCACGAGAAGAGATGGAGGGGTCATAGATATCGATAGAGTTGAAGAGAGGATCAAGTGGGTGGGTGCGAGATCGATGAAGAGAGCCATCGAAATTGTGTGTGTGCAAGCCAAAGATATAGGGGGACTGACCTACCGGAATGTCATAGGGCACATGGCAAGTTTGTGTGTGGCAGGGGACATGACTAGAGTGCTCGATGTATCAGTGTGTGTCTGGGGGAGGGGGGAGGTAGAGGCCTAACTAGAGAGGTAGAACGACTCATATATGTGTTGAGAAGGAGAGACCCAACTATGTTTTGAGGGAGATCGATCGACATCCATACATAACTGAAGGACGGGAAATAGGTTGGGACAGAGAGAGAGAGAGAGAGGAGAGAGAGGGAGGGAGGGAGAGGGGTAGAGTGCTGGATGGGTGATGGAGTTGCTTCTCGGAGATGGTGGGAGAGGCCTACTAGACAAACTAAGGGTCGAAGTGCAATATTATCAATAAGAGTGGGGATGTGTTTCTGTGTGTGCCTGTGCGTGATAGATGTGTCGGGACACATGCATGGATGATGAAGGGGAACCATGTGTTTGGTAAGCAAACCTAACTAGATCGGTAGATCAATTGTTGTTTGTCAGAGGAAGGGAGAGACATAACTAATGAGGTAGATCAATGGACGCGTGGGGAAAAACGAGTTATAAGGACCTAGCTAGCTATATTTTTAGCAGGAGATCAGTCGGTGTACATTCATTTGTTAAACACAAATAAGGCCCAACGAGATGGATAGACAGAGAGAATGGAGCTAGGAGGTGGTGCGAGAGGCCGAGCTACTAGCTAGATAGGGGGATCATTGTGCGGTTGTGAGATTGATGAAAGGAGGGGCGAGAGTTTACACGTGTGTGGGACCGTATGAGAGACACGAGGCATGGACATAGAAAGGGGGAGATGTAGGGTGCGTGTGTATGTTGTAGGCAGACATCGCTGTAGAGGTTTATCGGTCGGTGTGTGTGTGTCAGAAATGAGTTGTGGAGACTGTTGGATAACGACCTAAAGAAGAAAAAAGTGAATGTGTGCGATGGATAGAATGCTAAGGGAGGGGTCGGGCGAGGAGGGAGTGTGCATGCATGAGAGGAAGTTAGTGCTAGCTACAAAGGTTAAAGGATTGTGTGGGTGTAAGAGACTAACAACGATCATAATTTGATATGAAAGTGGATTCATATATTTGAATAGGAGATCATAGTGTTCTAAACACATGCATGCATGAATATAGCGGCGATACGCATGTTGTGGTTTTGCACATGTTATACCATAATGTGATAATGCATGGCGTTTGCAACTCACAACTAAATGTCGAACAATCAAAACCATACTATACATCGAACCATCTCACATTTTATTTGAATTTGTGATAATGTGTGGCGTTTGCAGCTTACAACTAAATATCGAACAATCTAAACAATACTATATATCGAACAATCTCACATTTTATTTGAATTTGTGGTAATGTGTGGCGTTTGCAACTCACATCTAAATACTTGTAGGCGTAGGGGGCGGGGCACCATACATTATGTGATAAACACATTATACATATGAGACATGGTTTAGATTATGTAGATCTAGCTAGAGCTTGAAATGTATTGTGATTTGAAATCAACATAAAGTGGATTCAAAAAATTGAGTTCGAGTTCATATAGTACACATAGTTCATATCTAACTCGACAATAATCATGTGGTGTGTTGTGAAGATAATACACAAACGATGGTTTAACTTGACAATAATGATGATTGTAGATCTAATTAAAATAGAGAAACGAATTCAAATGGTTTGACTTCACAACAATCATTAGTGTAGATCTTGTTCAAATAGAGAAACGAATTCAAATTTAGTTCATATTGAAGCGGTAGTATATACGTTTGGAATGAAGTAAAACGTTCATTTGAGTAGCAGGTTGCATGCATTATGCACATAGAGAAATATTTTAATTTAACATAACATGAATTCAAAGTTTTGAATGGCATTTGTAGTGCGAATTGACTTGGCACAGTACACGGGACTACTCTCTTGTGTGGTGGGAATTGATTTCTTTTTGTTTTTTCGTCGACGGAAGTGCGAATTGATTTGGTATAGTACATGTTAGGCTTGTCCGGAAATTTCAACCCACGCCTTGTTACCCTGAAATATTTAAGATGTATCTTTGTCTCATTGTGCTCCGAAAACTCCCTCCATCTCAACCAGCGCCTTGCTATCCCAAAATTACAACGTCTGTGAAAACTCCCACCTCCTCTGAAATCCCGACACACGAAATGCCCGTGATACCCCTGAACCGAAAGAACCGCCTAGCTCAAATCGGTGGGGCTACTTTCGTAACTTACCCCACATTTCAGACAAGCGCGTCCCTGAGCCATGGTTCCCCACTCCCATCCCATCAGCCACCCATTCGTACACCAAGGCCGCGAAAACCCGCGAAGCCCCACACCCTCCTCCGTCCGCCACCCAGCCGGAGCCTCTTCCCCGATGATGTCGTCCACAACAACACCTCGACGTCCCTCATCCACCGTACACGATGAGGATCCGTCGTCGATCTCGTTGTCCAGCCGGTTCAGCCACCCCGTCCTCCACCTCCAAGGAGCTGCCCCGGCGTTCCCCTCGTCTTTCGCACCACCTCCATTCCCACACCACCGTCTTCACCTGCACCATCGGAAGAGCAGCATCATCACCATTTCCTCGGATGAAGCTGAGGCCTAGTCGGCATCACCAAAGAGGTTGTACACTAATCATCACATTTTCTTCTTGATTCGATCTCACGGTGCTGCCGGCGCTCGGTACCGAGCCGACATGGCGCGGCTCCATCCACGGCGGCGTCGCCGGCCCACTTCCTCCACGGCGTCGCTCCCTTGACGGGGACGTCCACATCAGTAGGAGCTGTTGCTTCTTTAGCTCTCGCTCGCGCTGCTGCTCTGCTCTTGGTCTTGGTCCCCTGCCTGGTCTGCTCTTGCTCTTGCTCGCACTGCTGCTCTCGCTCTTGCTCTTGCTTGCGATACTTCTCCGATTTAGCTACACTTCAATCGATTGAATCGACTTTTGGGTAAGTTGATTTTCAGGGAGGGGGGGGGGGCTCGCCGGAGTTAAGGAAGAACCACTTGCAGCAGGGAGGGGGGCTCGCCGGAAAGGTACCCCACTATCTATCTTAGGGTTCAGGGTGGGGCGGTGGTCGCCGGTGGTGGTGGGGCAGTGACGTGGGGATCGCCGAAGAAAAAACTCGGCACGGGGGGGGGGGCCTAGAGGGATGGCCGGGGCGGCGGAGGACCGGCGATGGGGAGTGGCTTCGGGGCAGGCGGGGCGGCGCACCGCCGGCCGCGAGCGGCGGTGGGCGGCGGTTTGGCCGGTGGTGGCTGGCGGCTCAGGGGGGTGGAGGTTGAAGATGAACTGCTACACAACCAGCTGCCCCGACTCTTGCACGCGCTGTTGCTACAGCTTTTCTGCTGCTAGTGCGTTCAATTTCGACAGTAAAATTTAGTTTCGACAGCAAAATTCAGTTTCGACAGTTAAGTTCAGTTCCGATAGTTAAATTCAGTTTCAACAGTTAAGTTCAGAGTTGAGCGGCTGATGTATTTTACGTCTAGCACTTTGTGGTTATGTATTTTACATCATCTATTGGATATGCTATTAGAAATCCACTCAGGTTAACATTGCCTCTCTTGTCCCGCTTCAGCCTCAGCGTCGTACAACTCACTGGAGCTGCTCCAACAATGAAACCCTCCATCACAGCAGAGCAGTACCCCAGGCTTGATCTCAAGATGCCTAAGATCTTCTTCCCCTCCTCCGACAGCCAAGTTAGTTGGATCATCCTCACCGACCAACCCAATCACGCTGAGATCGACATGGCTTCGCCAAAGAGGTTGTACACTTGTTGCATCTATTTTTTACTCTACATGTTATATATATTATCCACTGAGCACACGTAGTAACATGAAATACGATTAGTTTCTCCTACTATAAGACAAGCAGTGAGGTACCAGGAAACTTAGCTATCCATGATGGACTCTCTTGAACGCCACCATTATTTATCTCTGCGCGTTTGAGCTATGCATTTGTCGATGGGCCTGGGAGTTGAGCTAGTAGGGCACTGGCCTGGGTCCGAAGCAGTAGAAGTAGCACAAAACATTTTTTGAGTGTAGGCTTTTCCTTGCTCAAGCCTGCCTGCTAGAATCGCCAGTGCTTGAAAGGAAAAGTGAAGGAAAAACATAGGAATTGGAAAGTTTCCTATGGTAATACTATTCATGCATTTGGTTCAAAGGAATGGAGCAAAGGAAAACTGTAGGATTTGTTCCTTTAGTGTTTCCTTGAAAGAAAACCCATAGGAATTTTAATATCCACTTGTCCTCCTTTTCAAATTCCTATTCATGAAGCACAAGACTAAGAGATAGTAGCATAATAGCATTATAACCGTACATTTTCTTGTGGTTTGACTTAATCTCACCATGCTTCTTTGCATCATGTGATCTTCCAATTCTTGTGAGCCAAACACCCAGATTGGCAGAAATCCTGTGTTTTTAAATTCTCTGTTTTGCACGTGCATTCCTATCCTATTGCTGTGTATTTCCTATCCCTGCGTTGTTAGAGTCGTCATTCAAACGCGCCCTTACAGAATTACTTCTCTTATAGATAGTAGTCAAAGAAAACCTTGTGTGGTTTGTCCCGCTCCTGTTGCGCCGTCGTCCACCCCAGCTCAGCTGCTCCAATGACAGAAGGGTCCACCACAGCAAGGATCTAGCCTCCAGACTGTCTTTTGCCGCCTTAGATATTCTTCCCTGCCGCCGGCAGTCATGACAACTGCATTACCATCATCAACCGAGCAAATGACCTCGAGGACTACACGGGTCTGCAAGAGAGGTCGCACTCTTTCGTGTCTGCTTACGTTATGCATCACTTAATATTACATGCTACTTTATCGTCATGTTCATCGATTAGACTCTTGTACCGACCCGACCCGAATGGATCGAAGTCTCTGTGCTTAAGTGTCATCCCTAGATCGGTATGCCGACACACACAGTACTCAAGGGTTTATAACAGAGGTAAATCACATGTATAATGTAATGTAAATACTATTACCTCAATCCATATAGCGGAAGAAACAACAAAGCTGTGGAGTCCCAACAACACCAATGACAAAGTTGAGTGTAGACATCGTAACACTAAAGTATCACTTACTCGTCGTAAGAATCCTGCAACATGAGACATTGCAGCCATATAGGTCAGTACATTGAATGTACTGGCAATTTCACACCATAGAATAATAATGAAAATTTTCTATCCCTATATGCATATTTGGCTGGTGGAGGCTCTAAGTTTAATTTTGCATAAAGCTAATTTTTCCCTACAACAAAGGAATAAATTTTATTTACTACCAAGTTAAATTACCCATGTTGAGAAGGTAACCCCAACTCAATCCCAAAAATCACCCAATCATTAATAACCCAACAATTTCATTAAATAGAGTGATGCGATCAACCAATAATTCGAATACCAGATACTCAAAATGTCCATAACCGGGGACACGACTAATCATGATTAGTTTGTACACTCTGCAGAGGTTTGCGCACTTTTCCCCACAAGACTCGACCGCATCCATGATCGGAAGATTGAGACATACTCTTTCTGAAGAGGTCCCCTTAACCGATAGATAGGCCGGTACACCTACAATTCCCCTACATCTGCTAGCCCATCATGGAAAGGTTTCTCACAACTTACTTAACTATGCGAGAGCGCATAATGGCTTGTGGCTGCACATGGAAGTTTCTAGGCATGAATAATCTTATGATCCCTTTGAGCCTGGGTGGAATTCCATAGGATGATCACACGGATACCTCAGGATCTCCTAGGACAACATTGGATTCCCACAGGTGCCTGCAACCAATCCACCCAGATGTGTATTAAAGTAGCCACCTTAAGTTAACCCTTAATCCCTCCCTAATAATAAAGCAGTTATCGCCTTTGGTCATACGTCATTAGCAATTTTGCAAATAGGTCCCTCCATTTCTGTAAATTCAACCCACAGTCCCCTCTTAAGTGGCTGAAGTGAGGAAATGTTTCGTTTTTACATAAAAAACCCTGTATTTTGGGTATTCAACCCGCGCTCTTTTTTTATCATCGACAGGCTACCTGGATCAAGTCAACGCCGTTGCTCGAGCGGCTGGCGACGGCGCGGCTGCTCGATGAATGCGGCGGTGGCGGCTGGAGCTTGCAGGGGCCGGATCTGTGCGTGGAAGGGGCTGGGGAGGCGGATCCAGAGGTGGGCGGCGAGGCGGTAGCTCATCGGAGCCGGGCGATGAAGGGATCCAGCGCAATGGCACGAAGTCCTTGCAGGCGGAGGCTGGTCTTCATGGCTGGTAGGCAGAGCTCTGCAGGTATTGCTCCTCGCCCCTCTTTCCAGCATCTTTCCTCTCTCTCTCTCTCTCTAGAGTGATGAGCGCCGACGACGGGGAACGGGTAGTGCCTAGGGTGGAGCTTGGCGAGTGCGGATGGGGGCAACGCGGACGTCGAGCACCCGCACAGGCTTGCTGGAGAGCGTACAACATGGTAGGAAGATTGTGTGGGAGGACAATCGGCAGGGAGGCAGGAGAATGAGCAGCGAGTGGTGCTGGCGGATCTCCGCCCTAACCTGGGTTGAGCAGCTGCACGGGGACAGACACATGCAGCCGTTCGAGCTCTGGTGAGGGGGTGGCGGGGCCATGTCGTGTGCCAGGCAAGGTTGAGGACGGCTGGGAGGTCTTCACCAGCGGCAGCTGGTGATGGAGTGGCGAGGCCAATCTGGCCCTCTCTGTTTTGTTTCCCTGCAACCAGCACAGAGAAGCAGAAAGTTGCTGCTCTTATGTCATATGACCTAACCAATCTCTCTCTCTCTGTTCTCTTGAACTAGCACTAAGGAGCTGACGCTGTTGGTAGCACTGAGAACGGAGGGAACATCAAGTCATTCTCCTAGAAAACCAGATGTATAACCATTTTTTGCTATTCAGATGGTGTCCACGGTGGCCAACTACGGCTGGCTTGTGTGCTCTTTTTGTTAAAATAAATCCATTCTTCAGTCCATGCTATTTTACGAGACCATTTTTTGCTATTCGGATGGTGTCCACGGTGGCCAACTACAGCTGGCTTGTGTGCTCTTTTTGTTAAAATAAAATCCATTCTTCAGTCCATGCTATTGTACGAGTTTGATGCGGTAGGTTGAAAAATTATTGGATTTCGTTTGGTTCCTTGAGACTGAGAGGCAATAATTTTGTTTGATTAATTTTGTTGAAGCTATGAACACATATATGGCTAATCCCTATTTGTTGTTTGTTGTTATGCAAGCAAAGGATTTCGTCCGGTAAAACACCCAGCAACAGGAGTTTCTATAATGTTGATTGATTCAGAAACCCAAACAGTATGGGTGTAGTTCTTGCAATTAGAATTTTAGAATTACTAATAACCTTTTGTTCCAGTATAATTATTTTTGTTGGGAACTTCTTCAAGATGCTCTGCATCCTCTGTGTGTAATGCACTTTGTTATTGGCGATGACTTGTGGATGGATTATGCCAGTTGAATAAACAACATCTTCGCATAAACTAACATTGGCAACATCCAGAAATTGAGAAAGCTTCTTCTCTGTTAACAAAATTGTCTACTCAGGACTGGAATTGGCGTAGGATTTTCAGGTGGCTCTGTGAAGTAGCAGGTCTAGCTCACTTGG
This sequence comes from Triticum aestivum, assembly GCF_018294505.1. Taxonomy (NCBI): domain Eukaryota; kingdom Viridiplantae; phylum Streptophyta; class Magnoliopsida; order Poales; family Poaceae; genus Triticum; species Triticum aestivum. Next base: position 229,470,314 of record NC_057806.1, on the reverse strand, counting down.
CCTTATCCTTTTAAAGATTGCTGCGTTTCTCGTTGTCCAAATGCTCCAGCAGCCAAGGGTGATCTACTCCATGTAAAATGGTTTCTGCAAAGAGCCCTTCAGAGCAATAATCTATTTATTGGCAGAAGACAAATTGGTTTGATCAAAGGCAGGGAATAAATATTCAGAAGACAAATTGCAGATGACAACCTAGGTAGGTATTCAAAGTTTAATTAGTTGCCTTGATTGATTCTTTTGGAAATAATTAGTCACACTTTCGACCCAAAGTGACAACAACATGGCGTTGTAGCTCATCAACTCCACTATGGCTTACATTAGCAAGGTCTGGTAGCAAGCCAACTACACGCTATTGTAATTGGGGTGTAGAAGATGGAGGGGAATGGTCACCGTTGACACAAGTGCATTGAGTGGTTGGCATCCTAAGTAATGGGTGTCAACGGCTAATCTACCATATCTGGTGAGTATATTGTATGTGCTGTCCTAACATATACACATGTCTATTTTGAACACTTGCATTTTTGGCTGCTATTATTCAACTGATGATGATGCTGCAACATGCACTAATTCTCTATTTTGGCTTCACTTTCACTGAATTATTCAAAACTGTGCACTGGTTTTTTTAATCTACATAGCTAATTCTTTTCATCTCACAAACTGCACATATGAGCTTATGAATATGAAAAAATGACTCCTAAGACGTGAAACCATAGTTATGGGAAGCCAGATAAGCCAGAATCCCTACATTTTTCTTATTTAGTGTTTTTCTTCAAGATTTTCAGTGAACTTAGGAGCTCTGAATATAAGAACCAAGTATCACTACTGAAATGACACATATAAAAATTGTCAACCATGTATTGAGAAAGCTAGAAAATGAAGTATGAAAAGTGTAATTCTGTTAGAACTCCTAAAACCTTGTCTTCAATGTGTGCGATTGTAGCCTCTTTGCGATTTTGGTTCACTTACACAGGAAATACTATTAGGAGCACACTATGATAAATACAAGTAAAGTTTATCATCGGTAAATGAATATGAATCAAATTTCGTTTTCTTATGTTTACTATAGAGGAACTGATCATTCATGATCACTATAAGGATAAATTGGTGGGTTTACTTCATCCAGCAGCATATACAAATCTATTTGTTGTGTTTTTGGTTACTGGTATTACTGTTTTGAAGGGTATAAATAGCTAAATAATTTTAATTATGTTTTTAGTCTCAGTATACAGTCAAACAGAAGATGCGGTAATTTTGTAGAAGGAATGCAGCCCTTGGTCTAATAGTGATTTATGTTTTTTATGTGACATGGAGCGATTTGTGACTTTGAAGCACATGTGAATCTTGTGATCTGCAAAATTTTTGTTACATCCTCATGGTTTTGCTACACCGCTCTAATCTGCAACCTACAAAATTGCTATCTCCCTAACACATAATGCTGGTTGTTAACTCGGAACATAATATCACTAGAGCTCTACATATGCATGTTCTTTTAAATGGAAAATTACTATAAGTTTGTTTCTGGCTAATACAATGTATTGAAAGCAATAGTGTGAGAGAAACCAAGCATGTTCTGTTAGGGAAGAAAATATTCTTTATTTTCTTTAATTCAATTAATAGACGAGTGCGTTTACCAAAAACTATACTATTACTTCTTCTAGTTGAAGGATTTGCATGCTTAGTAACACATGAAATGCTTAATGTGAGCTCGATATTGATGATTTAAGTTTATTAGTTGTTACTGCCGCCCGATATTGATGATTTCAGTAACACATGTTCAGAGTAATAGTGAGCTCGAGCGTGTGTCTCGTGGAAAGTCAGGCAGGTGTTACCATTGCCCAGAGCTCAAATTGGCAAGCCTCTCCAATTTGGACCTCCTCATCGCCTTCCATGCCATTGTCGACGCATACACATACGCGCTCGAGAAGACCTAGCGCCGCGACAATGATGACCCATCCCCTAGCTATAGATGACGGCCGCGGCGTAGATCCCTTGGCTGGGTTCGAGAGTCGTTGCCCGTCCGATGGCTATCGCATGACATCCGAGGATTGCTCCATCGTGTGTTGGCTGCTCAACAGGATCCACGTCACCTTCCAGGAGCGCGACGTGTCCACCCACACGCCCTACTGGGACAAGCTCCGCGTGCTGCTGCCGGAACAAATGGCTCCATGTCACTGTCACAGCGGCTGTTCGCGGATGGTAGGTACATTGTTGGTTTTTTAGACTTACAGCACTCTGAAATTACAGTAGTTAGGACTTGATTTTGTACTTCAATTCCCAATTTAGTTTGTGTTATGATAGGTTGTAATCTCTGAACTCAGCAATCAAAAGTATTAGTAAGCAGTACCTATTGTTTTATAGTGTACAACTTCTTCACTATCATTATTCAGTAGCTGTATCTTCTTACCAAATTCAGTGTAAGTTTTGCCTCTCGGTGTGTTATAATCTCTACAGTAGGTGCATTGTGATTTTCCTTTTAATGCATAGAATAGAAAATTTAGTGTAAGCGTGATTATAAGCTTTATTAGTCACTTTTCCCATGTTAATATAGGCAGAAGTAGTTTCTCCCATATTTTTTATGGATAGTGTACCTGTGATGTAACCTGTGATTCTAAGCTTTATTAGTCATAACAGACTCTATTTCATATGATTTTAATCAACTTTTCTTTTTGGTGTTAGCCAAAGCATGTTGATCAGGTGGGGCATTACTATTATCGAGAAGTAGTGATCTGCAGGACACAATCATGTGAAATTCAGAAGATTTGATTGCTCTGCCATGCTTCGTTGCAGGTTTATCACACACATCTCCTTGTAATTTCCTATTTGCTAGCTTTGCTCTCCTCTTCTTCTTCTTCCATCTTTCTTTTCTGTTTTTTTGTTACATAGAAGAGGTATGTTTCTTATTGCTGTACCTTTTCCCAAATTCTTTGTTTAGAGGGGTTAGGTATAGGTGGTCTAGGACAGAGTAGTTCCACAATATGATATTGGGCCTCGCTAGAGTGCATTTATTCGGGGCTGCTTGTAAACGATCTAAAAGTTGTACTAATATCCTTGACATAAGATTTGAATAAAATTGATTTAGTTTTCGGCCGATTCTTTTCGCTGTTGAAGCGAGACATACACTTCTCTTTTCTCATACATACAATTGTTTATTGTTTTGACATACATCAATTGTCATGATTTATTGGTATATTATCTAAAGATGCCCTAAGCTGGTTTTGCTTGAACTGAAAACCGTAGTTTGTCAAATCTACAAGACCATCTATGAGATATTAAACTATGTGTAGTTTTTTTCCCGTTGCAACGCACGAGCCCTTTTGCTAGTTATTGTAACTCTCGCAACTTTCATGAATCTAACATACCAATCCACGTCTACAAGCATGACTAAGCAATATATAACATAACGAATATCCCAGAGTGTTTCAAGGATCATAGGTTCCTACTACAAATCAAACCCAATTCCCAATCCTACTCATGCAAATTTGTAAGGGTGAAACTAATGCAAGTAAAACTGGGTATAGGAAGAGTATGATCAAAGTGTGAACTTGCCTTGTAGTGTTGATGAATATTCTTCGCACTCATAATTCCTGACAGTTCTACTCGTCACACTCTGTTCAATCTATCGTAAGCAAGCAATTATAACCACACATAAGCAATCACTCAAAGATCCAAAAGAAAAGGCAAAGAATCATTGCAAAAACTCCAAAAGAACCAAATCAAATTATTTTGCAAGATTAGATCCTAATTTCGGTGAAAAAGTGTGGTGTTGGCTCAAGATGATAGGTTACGTTTAGGGATTCAATTGCAATAAGGAATCAATTGAAAATGTGTTACCGTTTACAAGATATGATCAAGTGAAGCTTCGAGTTCAAATTTTGAATCTTTCAAATTTGAAAGGATCAAAAGTTGAAACTAATGATGCTACTGGATGTAGGAAGTCAATAGGAACATGTAGGAAGAATAAATACTAGATTGGAAATAACGGATCAAAAGATACAAGTAATTCACAATAGCATCGAATCTGCTTAGAATGTTGTGTGATAACTCTTTGTGGACTAGCAGAGTAATCTGACTATGATCAAAATTATATGTTGGAAAGATGACACTAATTATGCAAACGAAAAGATTACTTCAATACGAATCCGATGTAGTTGGGTTCATCGGAAACGAAGCTACAGATAAAAAGATATGATCAAAAGAAGTTTGAATATGAATCTGAACAAATTTCGAAATTTGAAAGTTGCAAAAAGTTTATTTGATAGATTCACTAGATAGGCAGAATCAAGACGAAATTGTAGGTGTTGGTTTTATCTAATTTGGATGAACGAGTAAAAATTTATGGCTATTTAAAAAATAAGGACCAAACTGTTTTACAAAAGAAAAATAGGTATTGCTAAAAGATTTCTACGCCTAAAGTGTAAATACAGAGACTAATTGATAATATAATTATTCTATTGTACTAGTCTAGAAATAATAAGCTATGGGAGTATATAAAAAAATACGAAGAAAGATACCTTTATAAGGTAGAGAAAAGACGACGTCGGGGAGAGGAGACAACTTCCAAAAGTCCCATCGGAGAGAAAAAATATATTTTTCTTTAGTGAATCTAGTCAAACCAAAATATTGATTTAATCTGAATCAGGTGATTTTTGAAGGCTCTATGGGTCTATACTTATAGGCGAGAAAAAAATTTAGAGGTCAAAGGCTAAGCAATGTGGTACTAAATATAGACGAAAAGAAAAAGAGACAAAGAGGAAATATGCGCCATGGGCCAAAAGGGTTCCGCCGGCCGGCCGCGTGCGTACACTGCGCGACAGTTTTTTTAAAAAATATTGTTCTTTCTTGAAATTTTTATTTTTCAGAAAAAATAAATTAAATAAAATTGTAAACCTTAAGGCCTGTCTACTATGCTGCGCATGTAGGCGACAAATAATTATGAGTCACACGTACATTTTTTTTAAAATAGAAACAGAAAGGAAAACTGAATAACGAAATAAATAAATAAATTTATATAGGTATATTATATATCAAAAGTTTCAGAAAAAGGTTTCATAAACATGAACATATTTTCAGCGGCAAATAAATTCCACAAAAAATTAAATAAAGCAAATTGTGCTACTGGTTCATTTAAAAACCAAATAAAAATATTTTAAAAATACCAAAATTATTTCAAAATCATTTGTCTCCACTTTTCTACTGTAGGGAATCATTTTACCCTATTTTTCGTATATTTTATTTTTGAAGAAAAATAATTTGAATAAAAACCAAATAACTCCAAATTGAAAATGGTTTTCAAAATACCTCCAAGGGGACTTTAAATTTGATTCTTTTAAACTTCCAACTCATATTTCCTACAATTTTTAGAAGTCATTTTATCTTCTCTCATGAAAATCATTGAGTTGCATAAAGTTTCTGAATTTGAAATATTTCCAAATGGAACTCAAATCTTTTCAAAACTTTTTTCATTTATTTTAATGGAAGAAGTCATGTCATCTTCACTCTAGGGTTTTGTGGTGAAATGAATTTGAATTCATGGAGATCATAAATGCAAGGTGAAATTTTCGGAAAGTCATTTCATTTCCCTCTCATTCAACTTTCAAAAAATTTCAAATTTCACTCAATTTCACACAACAAATCACTCAAGCAATCATTATCAAATTTCTTCTTAATTCAGGCTTTCGTATTCCTTATTAAAAAGTTTCAAAAAGTTTCAAATTTCACTCAATTTCACACAACAACTCTCAGGTTTTCGTATCCTCCTAAGAAACGTGTGATGATCAAATCACAGCTTCTTCCAAAATTTCTTCTTCCAAGGAGTACTTGATCCTTATTAATTCCTGGGCCTGTGGGTTATGGGCTCACTTCAACACATGTATAGCTTTAACTCATCCCGGGTTTACAATTGCTCCATATTATCAACATTATACCTCCTTTATATCCAATAGTACTTCATCCCGTCATATTCTTGGGGTATTCCACACATCGAGATAAAACTCATACTTATTTTGTCCGAAGTCCACTCCGTGGAATATCATTATCTTTTCCAGGTGTCAAGTGTCCTCACAGGGTACTACCACCCTTGAAATGTACAAATTCATCCATAGACCATATTTCTCATATCCTTGAAAATGGTTAAATTCTTTCTTCATAGAGTAACAACTCATAAAATTGAACGTATGAAATCATGACACATGAACTTTGTTGATTTCATGAACTTATTACAATCTCTTGCATATCCATTACATGCCTCAACTCAACTCCTCAATAAAAAATAAATGTTTCCCACTACTACTACTATATTTCTTTTTTGACACAACTATTTAGCACAAGTCCCCTTCTCATTGGGACAATATCTGGCAAAGTGCCCTACTTCATTACAGCAGAAACATATTACTTCTGACAAGTCTCGTGGTTTCCTTGTGATTTCTAGCCTCCTTGGGTCCTTGTCTTCCCTTTTGGGCAATCGCTGAAGTAGTGTCCTGAATCTTTACGCCTGAAACATGTGATATGACTCAGGTCCTTCTTTGTAGAAATTGGGATGTTCCTGGAATCCAATCCATTTCTCTTCCTGGACTTTTCCGTGCCAATCATGGCTTCTATTTCCTGTGGGTCATACTCTACTTTCACCGTTGGACACGTGTGATATGCCAGTTATTGTACACAATGGAACTAAACATGTAGAGCAAAAGAGACGAGCCTTGTGTGGCAATAAAATTTCATGCAAACATCGCTCCATGGTAGGCGCGAAGGCAGCCCCCCTCCACCCATTTCGGATTGTAATCGAGAGGAAGATATCTGTTCTGAGGGGGATTCAGAAGGAGAATACCACTCCTATTTACCCCCTGAGGTCTTCGCTCTAACTTGGCATGCTGATGTTGGTTATATCATGCATATGGTGACTTGCATTGCTTACTTTATACATCAAATATGTCATCTGCTTAGTTTAGACATGCTTTGTGTGAATGCCATCTGTTTAGTTTATTCATCGTTTATGTGAATTATGGAACACCATCTTATTTAGCCAGGCATCATATATGTGAATTTTGCAATGCCATCCTGCTTAGCCAGTCATCGTATATGTGAATTATATCAAGCCATCCTTTTTTTCCGTTACGTATTACATTTGTCAAAAATGTTAGTACATTCAACTACTCTTCGTGTGCATCAGCCATTTGACACGGTGATGGAAAAATCTGGAGTGAAAACAAGGTCTTTAGAGCAGACTATGCTATCTGACGAAGCGCATATCTCGCTGGTTACGGATAGCTCCTCAGAGGAGGATTCAGAGGAAGATGACCAGTCCTATCCCCCCCCCCAGGTGTATGCTCTAACTTGGCAGGGTTATGTTTCTCATATCGTGCGTATGGCGTCTTGCATTGCTATGTCATTTGACTAGTTTATACATGCTTTGTGTGAATGCCACCTATTTAGTGTCTAATTACCATATATGTGAATTATGCATTGCCATCTTGTTGCAAGACATTATATATGTGAATTATGCAACGCTATCTTGTTGCAAAGGCATTATATATATGAATTATGCAATGCCATGTTGTTTAGCCAATCATCATGTATGTGAATTATATCATGCTATCATTTTTTTGTATTACGTGCTCCATTTGTCGACAATGTTTGTATATTCAACTACTCTTCCTGTGCATCAGCCATTTGAAGCAGTGATGGAAGTATCTGGAATGAAAACAAGGTATTCAGAGCAGACAATGCTACCTGCTGAAGCAGACATCTTGCTGGTTAGAGAGAGCTCGTCACAGGAGGATTCAGAGACTGATGACCAGTCCTATTTCCCTCCTTAGGTCTATGCTCAAAGTTAGCAGGGTTATATTACCCATGTCATGCATGTTGTCTTGCATTGCTTAGTTTTTACATCATATATGGATTTCCATCTGCTTACTTGCTTACTATATAAATCATATAATTGAATTATATCCTGCCATCATGTTTACATACACAACATCTATCTGAATTATGGCATGGCAACCCATTTAATAAAGACATCATATAGTTATATCATCTCATCCCATTTAGTGTTTACAGTCATCATATTTTGAATTATGTCATTCTATCCACGAATTATATCATGCTATCATGTTTCCATAGGCAGCATGTATGTGAATTATGGCATGCCAACCTATTTAATAAACACATTATATAGTTATATCATGTCATCCTGTTTACATAGTCATCATATTTTGAACTATGTCTTTCCATCTTTTTTAGTTTTCCATCATAATGTGAAATTGTGTCATGCTATCCTATTTAGTTAGGCATCATATATGTGAAATTGTGTCATGCTATCCTGTTTGTTAGACAACATAACTGCGAATTATTTCATGCCCACTTTTATTACCCACTATCCATTGCACATGTCTATCATACAATGTCTATAGATTCAATTACTTTTCTTGTTTATCAGCCATTTGAATTGGAGAGGGTGATGGCAGTATCTAAGGGAGTAACAACACGGTCTTCAGAAAAGATGGTGCTACCAGTTGATGTAGATAGAACCACGGTTGTACTTGCCCATGAACCAGCCCCACCACACATAACGCAGACTCCTGCAGATTGTACCCCTACCCAGTTGGACAAAGAACCAGCTACACCCCTTCTAACCCCAACCCCAGCAGATAGTAACCCAGTTCCAATTAACACATCACTGTCTCCACCACAGAGCACCCAAACAGAGTAGTTAGTAAGGGAACTGCAGTGCCCAAAGCACGAGGACCACCACTCAGAATCCCAACTCAACACTTAAAGGAGAAGAAGAATTGTTCTCAGGTCAGGTTCTATAGCTATGGTTCATACTCCTTTACTCTTGCATAACTGTATTTACTCATACCAACTATTTTCATATTTGAAGGATGGAATTGAAACTCCAATGGCGCAACAAGTATGTTTTAAACCTGTTCCTTTAACTAGTTTGCTGTTGTAACTTGCTCTATGTTGATTTCAGTTTCAATTGAATAAACAGTTATGTCTCATGTCGTGCACATTACAAGTGTTGTTATTGCTCTATAATTTCCCACACTTATATTCTGTCTATTCTGCTTTGTCTTGAACAAATATTATTTGAACTGCGTCTCTATCTTGATTTGCCAATAAAAACTAGAATGATATAGACCATAAAGTGACCATGGTACATAGATATATGTTTGTTTCATGCTGTTATCCTGTCCACTTTACTACTGAACTGATTTACCAAAATGAGTTTCATATACAACATGGTAAACCTGTGATGTCTCTTCTTGTTTATCTTTTAGAATGCAGACAAAATATTGGAGAACAGTACCCCATTATGCAATGGTAAAGGAAGTAATGCAGATAAGGTTCAAGATAGTGAGACATCCCTGTTGGTCTCCAAGAAAGCTGATAAAAACTATCTTGACGACAGTGAGAGAACCCAAAAGTCCTGTATTGATGTAGTGTTCGAGTTACTGGCCACTACTACTGGCACAAGCTCTTCGAACTCACTGCCTGAATTAGTTCGTCTTCTTGAGTCTCAACTTCAAGTTGAAAGACATCGATCAGATGTGCTATGGCAGGAAGCTGAAGGACTGAGGAAGTCCCTGCAGAATTCAAATGCATACTTTCTGGTGCAACAGCAAGCGCTGGAGGATTTAAGCGCCAAACAAGAGAAAGTTAATAAGCTTGCTAACCATCTTTCAAGCATTATGGGTACCCATGATATTGTTTCTTGAGCTCTTCTGAAGTGGTTTCAGTTCTGGACTTGTTTTGCTGCGGCGTTTATTTGCACTGGTCGCCAACTTTGACAACCAATGTATATGATATGCGGCTTTGTTCCCTATATTTGCACTGGTGGCGAACTTTGATGCCTAGTGGATGTAATATGTGTAATAGCCATGATAGCCTAGCGTAAGTTGCTTGCTTATTTATTTCCTTGTTGTCTTGTTTATTTGTTTGCTTGTAGTTAGTGCAGTTCTTTTTCTGTGGTTTGCTAGTGGCAGCAATAACCTATTTTCTAAAACTAGGCCATGATAACCATGGGCTACATATTTACTCTAGTTACCATGGGGCTCCTACGGGCCGTAGAAACATTGGGCCTTCTAAGGGCCGTATAAACAATGGGCCCTGTACGGGCCGTATCATCAATGGGCCCTGTATGGGCCGTATCATCAATGGGCCTTCTACGAGTCGTATGATTGATCGGCCAAACATGGGCCAATAACATACTGCATTATGGGTCATAAACGGGCTAGATTTGGAATCGTCTGTTCATGGGCCGACCATAACAGGCCATCGTTAATCGGCCGTATTTGATGACGCTATGAAAACGGCCCAACGGATTAATGGGCTGCAAACGGGCCGATTGTAACCACGGGCTGAGTTTGGCCCACAAGCAAAAAAGGCCAGTAACGGGCCGTAAGTAACCGAATGCTGGAAATAAGCCCAAGAATAAATGGCCGTGAGAAGGCCGAAAGATAACACGGGTTGGAAACGACCCAATGGAATAATGGGCCATTAATGGGTATAAAGCGGTACACTGTTCATTGTGGGCCAGATTCACCACGGGCCGTTAATGGGCCAAGAGTTACAAATGGCCTCGTATGGGCCGAAAGACATCATGGTCCATACATGGGCTGGAAGTTACAATGGGCTGGAATCATATTAGACGGCCTAGATGAAGCTACTGGGCTTAATTCTGATAGGCTGTAACGGGCCATGAGTTAGCGGGCCATAAATGGGCTATATACGAACATGTCGTTAACAGGCTTTCCGTGGGCCGGCCCGTTACCTTTTGACCATGTCAAATGAGCCGGCCTTTTCACCGGAATGGGCCTTTGTTGGGCCGTGCCACATGTCGACATATCATAGGAGCCTCCTATCCAATGAATGGATGACATCTGTCCCAACGGTGAGCCAACACGTGTTTCCTCCGGCTTATGACAATTTTACACGTGGAAAATCCTCATTGGTCCGGGCTGTTAACGGGTTATCGGATCCAAAACCGGACCCGATAGCTTAACGGTGACCCGTTACGGTGGATGCCACATGTCGGTCACCCTTGATGAAAGCACTTCTATGACGCGTGATTTATCGTCATGGAAGTGGATACTTCCGTGATGATAATTTTGGTAATGTCATGGAACACTTCTACGATAGCATAGGTATGACTATCTTGATTCTGTCATAAAATCGTCATGGATGTACATGCATGATAGAAAATGTGACGTACTGTGACAAACAAGTATCATCACGGAAGTGTAGTTTTTTTGTAGTGTATGTGCTTTGTGAAAGTCCAATTAAGCGTCTTGATCTATCTCTATAGATCTTGATGCCCAATATATAAGCAGCTTCACCGACATCTTTCATTGAAAAATTCTTATTCAAGTATCCTTTTATGCTATCCATAAATTTTGTATTATTTCCAATCAACAATATGTCATCCACATATAATATTAGAAGTGCTATAGAGCTCCCACTCACTTTCTTGTAAATACAGGCTTCTCCAAAAGTCTGCCTAAAACCATATGCTTTGATCACACTATCAAAGCGTATATCCCAACTCCGAGAGGCTTGCACCAGTCCATAAATGAATCGCTAGAGCTTGCACACGTTGTTAGCACCTTTTGGATCGACAAAACCTTATGGTTGCATCATATACAACTCTTCTTTAAGATATCCACTAAGGAATGCCGTTTTGACATCCATTTGCCAAATTTCATAATCATAAAATGCGGCAATTGCTAACATGATTCAGACAGACTTAAGCATCACTACGGGTGAGAAGGTCTCATCGTAGTAAACTCCTTGAACTTGTCAAAAACCTTTCGCAACAAATCGAGCCTTGTAGACAGTAACATTACCGTCAGAGTCAGTCTTCTTCTTGAAGATCCATTTATTCTCTATTGCTTGCCGATCATCGGTCAAGTCAACCAAAGTCCACACTTTGTTCTCATAGATGGATCCCATCTCAGATTTCAAGGCCTCAAGCCATTTCGCAGAATCTGGGCTCATCATCGCTTCCTCATAGTTCATAGGTTCGTCATGGTCAAGTAACATGACCTCCAGAACAGGATTACCGTACCACTCTAGTGCGGATCGTACTATGGATGACCTACGAGGTTTGGTAGTAACTTGATCTGAAGTTTCATGATCATCATCATTAGCTTCCTCAGTGATTGGTGTAGGAATCACTAGAACGGATTTCTGTGATGAACTACTTTCCAATTCAGGAGAAGGTACAATTACCTCATCAAATTCTACTTTCCTCCCACTCACTTCTTTTGAGTGAAACTCCTTCTCTAGAAAGGATCCATTCTTAGCAACGAATATCTTGCCTTCAGATCTGTGATAGAAGGTGTACCCAACAGTCTCCTTTGGGTATCCTATGAAGACACATTTCTCCGATTTGGGTTCGTGTAACACCCCGCATGTATCCTGCCATAATTGTATTCCAACTCTTGCCATTTCCGGCACTAAGTTATGTTATTTCTTCATTGTCGGGTTTTTTTCTTCATGTTGTTCTGCCTTTGTCATGCATCTCATATCATGTCATCATGTGCATTGCATTCGCATACGTGTTCGTCTCATGCATCCGAGCATTTTCCCTGTTGTCCATTTTGCATTCCGGCGCTCCTATGTCCTCCGGTGTCCCTTTCTACCTCTTTTCGTGTGCGGGCATTAAACATTCTCGGATTGCACCGAGACATGCCAAGCGGCCTTGGTTTACTACCGGTAGACCACCTGTCAAGTTTCGTGCCATTTGGACTTCGTTTGATACTCCAACGGTTAACCGAGGGACCAAAAAGGCCTCGTGTGTGTTGCAGCCCAACACCTCTCCAAAGTGGCCCAAAACCCACCTAAAACCTCCTCCGTCATCTAGGTCGTTCGATCACAACCCGTGACCGAAAACCGTGCTCAATTTGGAGCCTCCTAGCTCTTCCTACCTATATAAAGGCTCCCCCCCCGAAAATCTCGGTCAAACCCTAGACCCCTCTCTCTCTCCTCGCGCCGCCGGACGAAACCGGCAGGCCGAACATGTCCGCCCGGCTTCGCCGGACGAATCGCAGCACGCCACGTGTCCTCCCCGCAGCCCAACTTCGCTGCCGACCGCGCGGGCCCGCCGGGGCCCAACCGCAGCCCTCCTGGCCCGGCTCCTCGCGCCGCCCGACCGCGCCCGGCTCCCCTCCGCCCGCTCGCCGAGATCCGCTGGCGCCGCCCACCTCGCTCCACGCCGGCGCCGATCCCGCCGCCACGCCGCCTAGCCGACGCCTTGACTTCCGCGTGCCCCGCGGACGCTGCCCTTGCCGCCCTCGCCGCCCGACACCGTCGCCGCCATCCTCGCCGTCCGGCCGCCTCCGCACCGTCCCGACAAGCTTCGGCGACCTCTCCTCCCTCTTCCCCGAGCTCCGGCATCGTCTCTGGCAACAACTCCATCAATCCTCGTTTTCCGCGCCGGCCAGATCCAAATCCAGATTCGGATCGGGTTGACTTTTTGCCCCAACTCTAATATTTTTGGCATTCTTCGTCTTGTCGTATCTCTGCATCCGTGGCTCCGTTTTAGGAGTGTAGCATATCAAATTGTTTGTCTCGACGAGTACTTCATTTCATCTCATTGCATCATGTTCATTTGAGCTCATCTTGATGCCCTAAATGTTGTTGCAAGAGTGCTAGTTTGTATTAGTTTCAGTTTCATATCAGCAATTGGACATTTGTCATTTTTGCCATGATTGTTGTGTGCCTCCTATGAACTTGAGCTTTACATGAGTTTTGAAGTATGCCATGCCATCTTTACAGGGGTGTATGCCATGTATTTTTGTGATCTCTATGGTGATTATCACAAGCATGCAAAGTAGCCCTCGTAATGTTGCTGATTTCAGGGACTTAGAAATATTCTAAGTCTTTGTCCTGTCAATATTTTTATGCCATGTGCTCTCGTTGCTACAGAGTGATCCATGCCTCTTTTGAGCATGATCAGTAAGGATGCTTTGTAGATATTGTTGTGCTCTATCCATCCATGTCTTTGTTTGCAATTATGGAGCAACCTAGCTTGAGTCAACCGAGCTCTACTTTTGCTATAAAACGTTCCTGGCAGAATGTTTACGTGTTAAGCATTTTTGCCAAGGTTGTTGTAGTTGATCCATGCTTGCTATGTTGTTGTTCTTGCCATGTTTAGCTTCTATGCCATGTCTATTTGCTGGATGTTAGCTTAGTTTGCCATGCAATGCCTTGTGGTGAGTGCATCGAGCTTGTAAACATGCCTACTTAATATCTGTTTTGCCATGTTCCAGTTTTCTGCTAAGTCTGAATCTGTTAACGATAATTGCTATGTTCACATGGTTGCCATTGTATTTTCTGATCCCTCTTGGCTTATGGTCAGTAAGGGACTTTTGTTGTATTCTTTGAGTAGCTTCATGCCATGCTTTGATTTGCCATGATATGTTCCTGTAGCATGTTGTTATTGTGTTCTAAACATTGCTTCCTGATGTTAAATTCTTGACATGTTATTTTCACTAAGTCTGTAACCTGATATCTTTTGCACTTTTGCCATGCTTGTTTGAACCTGCTATTGAGTGAATTAGCCATAACTCAGTGTTCATCTTTTGTCAAGCATCTTGAGTGGATCCCTGCCATGTATTTTGTTGCTATGTTAGAGTGCTGTAGCATGTTGTTCTTGATGCATTTAGATGGCCTCGTGTTGTTAATCGCAGACCAGTGCCATATTTGTTTTGCTTGCCATTTGCAAACCATGCATCCGATTCCGGTGATCTTTATATCAATTTCGACCGAAATCAACTCATCATTCTAGTGGCACTCTTGGTTTTCCAAGTTGAGGCCAGGTTCAATCATTCCTTTCCGAAACATGCATATGCATCGCATATCACATCCCGCATATCATGCCATGTTTTGCATCATGTTGTTTGTGCATTGCACGTGTTTGATTGTGTCTCCCTTTGCTTGTTGTTCTTGCTTGGGTAGAGCCGGGAGACGAGTACGTGATCGAGGAGCCCGTTGAGTACGTTTACGAGGATCAAGCTAACGTCAACTCAGAGAACTTTGCAGGCAAGATGACCATACCCTCGAAATCACTTATATCTTTCCTTGGTATATGCTCGCTCTTTTGCTATGCCTATGCTATGATACCTACCACTTGCTTATCATGCCTCCCATATTGCCATGTCAAACCTCTAACCCACCTTGTCCTAGCAAACCATTGTTTGGCTATGTTACCGCTTTGCTCAGCCCCTCTTATAGCATTGCTAGTTGCAGGTGAAGATTGGAGTTTGTTCCTTGTTGGAACATGTTTAATTGTTGGGATATCATTATTATATCTTGTCTATTTTAATGCATCTATACACTTGGTAAAGGGTGGAAGGATCGGCCTTATGCCTGGTGTTTTGTTCCACTCTTGCCGCCCTAGTTTCCGCCATACCGGTGTTATGTTCCTTGATTTTGCGTTCCTTACACGGTTGGGTTATAATGGGAACCCCTTGACAGTTCGCCTTGAATAAAACTCTTCCAGCAATGCCCAACATTGGTTTTACCATTCGCCACCTAGCCTTTTCCCTTGGGTTTCACAGACTCAAGGGTCATCTTTATTTTAAACCCCCGGGCAAGTGCTCCTCTGAGTGTTGGTCCAAACAGAGCCACTTGCAGCGCCAGCTCGGGGAAACTTGAGGGTTGGTTTTAGTTGTACGTAGTGTTCATCCAGTGTGCCCTGAGAACAATATATGTGCAGCTCCTATCGGGATTTGTCGGCACAGTGGGTGGTCTTGCTGGATTTGTTTTACCATTATCGAAATGTCTTGTAACCGGGATTCCGAGTCTGATCGGATTGTCTTGAGAGAAGGAATATCCTTCGTTGACCGTGAGAGCTTGTGATGGGCTAAGTTGGGACACCCCTACAGGGTTTTGAACTTTCGAAAGCCGTGCCCGCGGTTATGGGCAGATGGGAATTTGTTAATGTTCGGTTGTAGAAAACCTTGAACTTAACTTAATTAAAATGAATCAACAGAGTGTGTGGCCGTGATGGTCTCTTTTCGGCGGAGTCCGGGAAGAGAACACGGTCTCGAGTTATGCTTGAACGTAGGTTGTTCTAGGATCACTTCTTGATCATAGTTGTTCGACCGCGCCTTTACCTTCTCTTCTCGCTCTTTTGCGTATTTTAGCCACCAAATATGCTAGTGCTTGCTGCAGCTCCACCTCATACCTTTTACCCTTCCTATAAGCTTAAATAGTCTTGATCGCGAGGGTGTGAGATTGCTGAGTCCCCGTGACTCATGGATTACTTCAAAACCAGATGCAGGGACCGATGATACCGCTCCAGGAGATTCGACTGAGCTCAAGTGGGAGTTCGATGAGGACTCAGGACGATACTATGTTTCTTTTCCATACGATCAGTAGTGGAGCCCAGTTGGGGCGATCAGGGACTTTGTCGCTTTTGGGGTTGTTCTTTATTTTGGTTCCGTAGTCGGACCTTGAGTGTAACTGGATGAATGTAATGATATTTATGCTATTGTGTGACGTGGCGAGTGTAAGCCAACTATGTACCTCTTTTCCTTATTCATTTACATGGGTTGTTGTGAAGATTACCTCACTTGCGACATTGCTTACAATGCGGTTATGCCTCTAAGTCGTGCTTCGACACGTGGAGATATAGCCGCATCGTGGGCGTTACAAGTTGGTAATCAGAGCCTTCCCCGACCTTAGGAGCCCCCTGCTTGATCGAATCATTGGCGTTGTTGAGTCTAGAATTTTTTTGAGTCATTTAGGATTATATATATCGGAGAGTAGGATTCTTTTTACTCCTCAGTCCCTTCGTCGCTCTGGTGAGGCATCCTGACGTAGAGTTTTGACTCTTCTCTTCTCAAATTTCACTAAAAAAATTTTAGGATCACACGGGTATCTTGGAATCGTTCCGATGGTTTTGTGACGAGAACATTGTTCTTGGTGTCTCCTGACATTTAGGGGTTGTGGCAGTGTCCCGGGGAGTTGAGCTCCGAGGTGTTGTCGTCACAATTTTATCGTTGCAATTCTAGAATACCTGAGTCTGGCCGACATCGAAAATCTCTTTTATGCAGTTATTGGTGAGATAACCTCGACGCCACCCAGTACTGGGGCGGGAGTTCGGGAGTATCACCATAACTCATATAACGGATGCTTTTCGAAGGTTGAGGTAAATGATTTCCGAAGGTTTCTTGGTTATGTGTTGAAGGATGGATACAGCTGGATGTAGGATTTGCTAGCTTTGGGTGAGATATTATGCTTCCCCTGTATCCCCAACACCTGATTGCATAACCGGGAGAATTTCGGGAGTTCCATAGGTGGGAATTCATGTAGCTCTAGTATTTCTTCCGCGGATATTTGGTTTGTGATTGGGTAATCCTTACCAAGTATTTGTTCTTGTCCATACCTTGTTGTTTTATTCTTCTACCTCTATCTAAGTGGCTTCTCAATTTATGGAAGTGTGACCATTTCAATTGGAATTCATTCGTTCATTTTGTTCGGATGTTAAGACTATTGTTGCAATTTTCGATCCATTTGATTCAGCTTGAATATATGTCTATCAAGATGCTAACGGATGTCACCCTCTTCAGGATGGCTCCTCCAACGCGTCAGAATCCTGAGCCGCCACTACCACCTACACCTCCGGAGGCATGGCAAGCTGTGATGGCCGCTACCAATGACAACACACAGATGCTTATGCAACTCTTGCAAGAGCGCAACCAAGGGAATCAAGGCCATGGCAACAATCAGAATCAGTTTGCTATACTCAACCAGTTCCTGGCAAACCAGCCAAAGACCTTCAGTAACTGTGTCGAGGCAACAGACGTTGATGATTGACTCATGGATATCTGCAAGCATTTCGAGTGCAGCAACGTCAGGCCTGAGGACTTTGTCAAGTTTGCCTCATTCCAACTCAAAGACCAAGCTGCAGAGTAGTATCAGTAATACAAAGATTCCAGAGGAGGTCATGTGATTACCTGGGATGAATTCCGTCAAGACTTCAAAGCTCACCACATTCCTCATAGTGTTGTTGAGAGAAAACGTGAGGAGTTCCTCAACCTGAAGCAAGGCAGCTTGTCTGTTTACCAGTATAACATCATGTTTCGGAAGCTCGCTCGTTTCGCTAAGCAAGATGTCCCCGACGAGAAGAGCATGATTTATCAGTTCAGAGGTGGCCTCAGAGAAGATCTCCAACTTGCTCTCGTGCTTTTGAGCCGCAGAAGTACGATGAGTTTTACAACATGGCACTGAAACAAGAGACTGCTCAGCTCAAGTGCGATGCTTCCAAGAAGCGAGTCAGAGATGCAACTCCTTCTTCCTGAACTCGAGTGGCTACTAAGAAGCAAAAGTATTGGTTGCCTCCTCCTCCTCCGTTCCGTCAGCCTTATCAACAGAAGAGCAAAGGTGGCAATGGATCTTCCCACCCACCCAACCCAGGCTTTCAGAACAAGACTTCGTCTCATGCTCCAAGATCAAGTTCTCTGTATCACCGTCCGCTCTCGGAGGTTACGTGCAACAAGTGTCAGCAGAAGGGTCACTATGCCAACAAATGCTTCAATCAGAGGCCTTTTCCTCCTCCTCCTCCCGTGAGATCTGCCAGTACCGCAGTGGTCAAGCATAATCCCAAGCACGCCAAGGTCAACATGATGAACGCAGCTTAGGCAGAGGACTCGTCAGAAGTTATCATGGGTAACCTTCCTGTTAACGATGTTCCTGCAAAAGTTCTTTTTGACACTGGTGCACCGCTCTCTTTTATTTCAAGACCATTTGTTGCCAAGCATGAGTTTGTGATCGAAAAGATTCCTTTCCCGTTGAAGATTGTGTCCCCGGTGAAGCAAATGACTTCTAACAATTGTGTCCCGGATGTTACTATCACGTTGGGCGACTATAAGTTTCTTTCTTCTCCAGTGGTCCTTGGTAACTCGGATATTGATATTATTCTCGGAATGGATTGGCTTTCTAAGCACAAGGCTTAGCTTGATTGTGCTGCCAGGCAGATTCAATTAACACATTCGTCTGAGGATGTAATCGTCTTTGCTGCTCATGATGATACCATTCGACTATTTTCTCTCAATGAGAAGGGCGAGCTAGATGCCATCTCTCAGATTCTAGTCATTTGTGAATATCAAGACGTCTTTCTAGAAGAGTTTCCAGGAATGCCTCCGCACCGGCCAGTTGAATTCGTCATCGATCTTGAGCCTGGCACAGAACCTGTTTGCAAACGTCCTTACAAGCTTGGACCTGAAGAGTTGAAGGAGCTAAAGAAACAACTCGATATTCAAGAGCGTATGGGTCTCATCCGACCAAGTTCTTCTCCTTGGGGTTGTGGTGTTCTTTTTGTAAATAAGAAGGATGGAACGGACCGACTTTGTGTCGACTACCGTCCATTGAACAAGAAGACCATAAAGAACAAGTACCCACTTCCCAACATCAATGAGCTTTTCAAACAACTCAAAGATGCTCAAGTATTCTCCAAGCTTGATCTCCGTATGGGTTATCATCAGATTCGCATTCGTGAAGAAGATATCCCCAAGACAACATTCAAAACAAGCTATGGTTCATATGAATACACTGTCATGTCTTTTGGCCTTGTCAACGCTCCTCCAACATTCTCTCGCATGTTGAACTTCATCTTCAACGCCTACACAAATGACTACGTCTTGGTCTACCTCGATGACATTTTGGTCTTTTCCAAGAACAAGGAGGATCATGCCAAGCACTTGAGATTGGTTCTGGACAAACTCAAAGAACATCAGTTCTATGCGAAGTTTTCAAAGTGCGAGTTTTGGCTCGATGAGGTTCTCTACCTTGGGCATATCATCTCTGCTAAGGGCATAGCTGTTAATCCTGAGAAGGTGTCTGCAGTTGTGAATTGGGAACCACCTCAGAATGTGAAGCAACTCCGCAGCTTCCTTGGGTTCGCAAGCTATTGTCGAAGGTTCGTTCAGAACTTCTCTAAGATCGCAAAGCCTCTTTCCAACCTCCTCTAGAAGCATGTGAAGTATGTCTGGTCGCCTGAATGTGACATCGCTTTCAACACCCTGAAAGAGAAGTTAGTCACTGCTCCAGTTCTGACTCCTCCTGATGAATCCAAACCATTTGAGGTTTTCTGTGATGCTTCCCTTCAAGGTCTTGGTGCAGTGTTGATGCAAGAGAATAAAGTTGTGGCCTATACCTCTCGCCAGTTGTAGCCCAACGAAAAGAACTACCCCACTCATGACCTTGAGTTGGTGGCAATTGTCCATGCTCTTTTAACTTGGAGACATCTCTTATTGGGAAGAAAAGTGGACATCTTCACTGATCACAAGAGTCTCCAGTACATCTTCACTCAGCCAAACCTCAACCTCAGGCAGACTCGTTGGGTCGAAATGATTCAAGAGTATAATCCGAGTATTGAATATACTCCAGGGAAGGCCAATGTAATTGCTGACGCATTGAGCAGAAAGGCTTACTGCAACAGTTTGATTCTCAAGCCTTACCAACCAGACCTTTGTGAAGCTTTCCGCAAACTCAATCTTCAAGTTGTTCCTCAAGGATTTCTTGCCAACCTCCAAGTCTCTCCAACTTTGGAAGATCAGATTCGTGAGGCTCAACTTCTTGATGTTATGGTGAAGAAGGTGAAGATTGGGATTGCCAAGAGTCAACCCAAGTACAAGTGCTGTCGTCTTGATGACAAGGATACTCTATTCTTTGAGGATCGCATTGTTGTGCCTAAAGGTGACCTTCGTAAAGTCATTATGAAGGAGGCTCACAATTCACTCCTCTCTATCCACCCTGGAAGTACAAAGATGTACCATGATCTCAAGCAGTCGTATTGGTGGACTCGAATGAAGCGCGAGAAGAGTGAAAGCAGAACACCAACGACCAGCTGGTCTCCTCCAACCTCTTGCCATTCTAGAATGGAAGTTTGACCATATTGAGATGGACTTCGTGAATGGATTTCCAAAGTCCAAGCGTGGCATTGATGCTATCTTTGTTGTCATCGACAAGCTCACTAAAGTGGCTCATTTTCTTCCTATCAAAGAATCTATCACAACAGCTCAGTTGGCAGAGCTATATACCTCCACGATTGTCTCTCTGCACAACATTCCGCAGTTCATATCTTCAGATCGTGGCAGCATCTTTACCTCCAAGTTCTGGGATTCTTTTCAGAAGGCCATGGGCGCCAACATTCGCTTCAGCACAGCTTTTCATCCTCAAACCAGTGGCCAAGTCGAGCAAGTAAATCAGATTCTTGAAGATATGCTCAGGGCTTGTGTCATTTCTTTCGGTATGAAGTGGGAAGATTGTCTTCCATATGCTGAGTTCTCCTACAACAACAGCTTCCAAGCGAGTTCGGGCAAGGCCCCATTCAAGATTCTCTATGGCAGGAAGTGCCATACTCCTCTAAACTGGTCAGAAACTGGTGAAAGCCAACTTCTTGGAAATGACTTGATCACAGAGGCTGAAGAAATGTGCAAAGTCATTCGTGAAAAATCTCAAAGCCGCGTAATCGCGCTAGAAGAGTTACTATGATACGAAGCACCGTGATTTGGCTTTCGAGATCGGAGACCATGTCTACCTCCACATCTCTCCAATGAAAGGTAGTCGTCGCTTCGGTATCAAAGGGAAGCTTGCCCCTAGATACGTGGGTCCTTTCAAGATCATTGGCAAAAGAGGCGATCTCGCCTATCAACTTGAGCTTCCATCCAACTTTGCAAACGTGCACGACGTGTTTCACATGTCTCAACTCCGCAAGTGTTTCAAGACTCCTAACCGCACCATCAACTTTGAAGAGATTGATCTCCAAGAAGACCTGTCTTATCATGAGCACCCCGTTGCTATTCTTGAAGAAACCGAGCGCAAGACTCGCAACAAGTCTATCAAATTCCTGAAAGTCAAGTGGTCACATCATTCCGACCATGAAGCCACCTAGGAATGCGAGGACCACCTCTGTTCTGAGTACCCGGAGTTTTTCCAGTCCTAGATCTCGGGACGAGATCCTTTCGTAGTGGTGGAGTGTTGTAACACCCTGTATCTATCTTGCCATATTTGTATTCCAACTCTTGTCGTTTCCGGCACTAAGTTATGTTATTTCCTCGTTGTTGGGTTTTTGTCTTCGTGTTATTTTGCCTTTGTCATGCATCTCATATCATGTCATCATGTGCATTGCATTCGCATACGTGTTCGTCTCATGCATCCGAGCATTTTCCCCGTTGTCCGTTTTGCATTTCGGCGCTCCTATGTGCTCCGGTGTCCCTTTCTACCTCTTTTCGTGTGCGGGCATTAAACGTTCTCGGATTGGACCAAGACTTGCCAAGCGGCCTTGGTTTACTACCGGTAGACCGCCTGTCAAGTTTCGTGCCATTTGGACTTCGTTTGATACTCCAACGGTTAACCGAGGGACCGAAAAGGCCTCGTGTGTGTTGCAGCCCAACACCTCTCCAAAGTGGCCCAAAACCCACCTAAAACCTCCTCCATCATCTAGGTCGTTCGATCACGATCGTGTGGCCGAAAACCATGCTCAATTTGGAGCCTCCTAGCTCCTCCTACCTATATAAAGGCTCTCCCCCGGGAAAATCTCGGTCAAACACTAGACCCCTCCCTCTCCTCGCGCCACCGGACGAAACCGGCAGGCCAGACGTGTCCGCCCAGCTCCGCCGGACGAATCGCAGCATGCCACGTGTCCTCCCCGCAGCCCCACTTTGCCGCCGACCGTGCGGGCCCATCGGGGCCCAACCGCGGCCCACCCGGCCCGACTCCTCGCGCCGCCCGACCGTGCCCGGCTCCTCTCCGCCCACTCGCCGAGATCCGCCGGCGCCGCCCAGCTCGCTCCACGCCATCGCCGATCCCGCTGCCTCGCCGCCTAGCCGACGCCTCGGCTTCCACGTGCCCCGAGGCCGCCGCCCTCGCCGCCCGACGCCGCCGCCGCCATCCTCGACGTCCAGCCGCCTCCTCACCGCCCCGGCAAGCTCCGGCGACCTCTCCTCCCTCTTCCCTGAGCTCCGGCGTCGTCTCTGGTGACAACTCCGTCGATCCTCATTTTCCGCGCCGGCCAGATCTAGATCCAGATTCGGATCGGGTTGACTTTTTGCCCTAACTCTAATATTTTTGGCATTCTTCGTCATGTCATATCTCTACATCCGTAGCTCCGTTTTGGGCGTGTAGCATATCAAATTGTTCGTCTCGACGAGTACTTCATTTCATATCATTGCATCATGTTCATTTTAGCTCATCTTGATGCCCTAAATTCTATTGCAAGAGTGCTAGTTTGTATTAGTTTCAGTTTCATATCAGCAATTGGACATTTGTCATTTTTGCCATGATTGTTGTGTGCCTCCTATGAACTTGAGCTTTACATGAGTTTTGAAGTATGCCATGCCATCTTCACAGGGGTGTATGCCATGTATTTTTGTGATCTCTGTGGTGACTAGCACAAGCATGCAAAGTAGCCCTCGTAATGTTGCTGATTTCAGGGACTTAGAAATATTCTAAGTCTTTGTCCTGTCAATATTTTTATGCCATGTGTTGTTGTTGCTACAGAGTGATCCTTGCCTCTTTTGAGCATGATCAGTAAGGATGTTTTGTAGATATTTTTGTGCGCTATCCATCCATGTCTTTGTTTGCAATTATGGAGCACCCTAGCTTGAGTCAATCGAGCTCTACTTTTGCTATAAAATGTTCCTGGCAGAATGTTTACGTGTTAAGCATTTTTGCCGAGGTTGTTGTAGTTGATCCATGCTTGCTATGTTGTTCTTGCCATGTTTAGCTTCTATGCCATGTGTACTTGTTGGGTGTGTGCTTAGTTTGCCACGCAATGCCTTGTGATGAGTGCATCGAGCTTGTAAACATGCCTACTTAATATTTGTTTTGCCATGTTCCAATTTTCTGATAAGTCTAAATCTGTTAACGATAATTGCTATGTTCACTTGGTTTCCATTGTATTTTCTTGTCACACCCTAGCTAGTTCAAGCATTAGAGTGTGCATCATGTTTAATTTCTCTTAAATTTGAAATGGGGATGACAGAACCCCAGCACCCCCTGGAACAACTAGGGTTTACTAAAAACTTTTCCAATGAACCTGAAATGCCCTTCTAAAAAGCCCACCTTTTTTGTTTTGGGTTAAAACATTTGACAAAAATGCTGCACATTTTTCTAGGACACCTAAGGTCATTGGATTAACCCTTATAGTATTTGCATTTGGGCATTTAAATACTATAAAATATTTTAAATGCTCAAATAATCATAAACTAAAATGTTTCCTGTTGGATATATTCTAAGCAGTAGCCATGATTAATTTTATGATTTATGGAAATGCCCTGGCATTTTTAATAAAGCCCTGAATTTACAGAAATAATAGAATAAATAAAAAAACAGAAAAGGAGAGAAAGAACAGGGACTTACCTGGCGCAGCCCACTAGCCCACCCGGCTCGGCCCAGTCGACTGGCTCTTGCCAGTCGTCCTCCTCCTCTCGCCAGGAGGACGAGGAGCGCGTGGACGGTGCCCGCGGCCACACGCCGGCCACCTCCTGCTTCCGCCGACGCCCTGGAGGCGTCTACGAGTGCCACGCCGACCCCCACATCTCCCTCTCTTTCTTCCCACTCTCCCCATGGCCTCTCCCCCTCTTTGGCTCTCTCCCCATCTCCCTGCCGAGCGCAGCCGTCGCCGTCGACAAGCTCCACCGCAGCCACCGCCGTCCATTCG
Organism: Triticum aestivum; assembly: GCF_018294505.1. Classification (NCBI taxonomy): domain Eukaryota; kingdom Viridiplantae; phylum Streptophyta; class Magnoliopsida; order Poales; family Poaceae; genus Triticum; species Triticum aestivum. The sequence continues at coordinate 229,445,650 of NC_057806.1, read as the reverse complement.
TTGCCTCGTCATGCCAGGAAGCTCCGCCGTCATCGACTACATCGAGTAGGCCGAGCCCCGAGCGCTCGCTCGCCCCGGAGACGCTGCACCAAGCTCGTCCTCAACTCCGGCCACCGGAGATCCCCTTCGCCGTCCCCGCTGCATCAGCTCATCCCCGACCTCGCCGACTGCCCCGACGAGACCCCCATGAGCTCAGCCACCTCCCCATCCTCTTCGTTCCCTCTCTCGAGCCCCATAGCGACCGCACGTAGCTCACCCGCACGCACCGCCGCGGAGCTCGTCGCCGACGAGGCTCCGGCCACCCAATGGCCGCGTCACCCTGTCCACTAGTCCTACCGCACCTCCAGGAGCTCAACGCACCAAACCACGCGCCTCCCCGTGCCCCTAGCGACTAGCTCGACCTCACCTGAGCTCCGGCCGCCGCCAAACTCGTCACCGGCGCGTTTCCGGCCACCCCAGCTCCACCCATTGCCACCACTCGACGCGGCTTCCTCCCCGCATCACGTATATAGTCTTCGACGTCCTTTTGGTCGCCGGAGTGCAAATCCCGCGCTGCTCCGCCGCGTCTGGCCTCGCCGGTGGCTAGACGCCGGCGAGTTGACCCTGTTTGACCCCGTGTGGGCCCAGGTTGACCCCCCCTGAGTCTATGACAGGTGGGGCCAGCCTGCTAATTAGTTTAGGATTAGTTTTAACTAATTTTAATTAGTTTAGTCACTGACATGTGGGCCCAGGCCCCACTAATAGTTAATTAGTGTTAATTTAATTATGTTAATTAGCTGAGTCACTAACAGACAGGGCCCACCAGTCAGGCTTGACCTGGCCGACCCAGTTGACCACTGACGTCACACCTATGTCATGCTGACGCATTAATTCAATAACTGGATTTATTCTTAATAGGAAATTCCAGAAAATAGCCAAAACTTCTAAAAATCATAGAAAATCAACCATAGCTCCAAATGCAAAGATTTATATATGAAAAATGGTCAGAAAAATTCAATCTATCCATCTGTAATGGTTTCATGCATGAAAAAACAAGTTAACCTTGCTGTTTAAGCAGAATCTTTGATTCAAATGAGTTCATCCCCTTCTGTTTTAGCTTGCATTAGGCCAAGACACTTTCATCTTGCCATGTCATAGCATGCATCATATTGTTGCATATTGTCATGTGTTGATCATGTTCGGTGTGTCTTTCGTGGTAGGTTCTGCCTCCGAGGATAACCCCGAGTATCCGTCCGAAGGGCAGTACCCTACTACCACTACAACAGGCAAGCAACCCATTGATCATTCTGATACAAACCCATGTTCTTGCTTCTGCTCTTGTTTACTGCATTAAGACAACGCGATTCAAACTGCTATGTGCTACGGTAGTTGAACCCTTATCCTCTGCATGACCTGTCATTGCCACAGTAACTAGATGAAACCCACTAGCATGTGTAGGAGTTGATTGAGCCATGTATGTGATTCCTACCTTGCTATGCCTGCTATGCTTAGAGTTGTGTCAGGTCTGGTTCATCTAGGTGATGGGCTAGAGTGAAATGATTATGCCGGTAATGTGAGGGATGTGTTGAATATGTTTTGGTAAAGGTATCAATGAGAGGCCATGTAGGAGTACATGGTGGGTTGTTTCATTGAGGCCGTCCATATGAACTGAGATCTGTATGTGTGATTTAAGATGCAGTTACTACCATACATTGGGCCCGAAATCAGTGGACCCTCTCGGCTTCTTATTCACCCTAGTACTCTGTCCAGGAGTTGCAAATAGTTTCTGGTGTTTGTAGGTTATGTGTTGGCGGCCATGCATAGCGCTGACCCTAGGGGTGGGCTATGTTGCGGTAGATACACCGTGGCATGGTGTACCGAGTCACCCGTTTGGTGTCTCTGGAACCCTGTTCACATCGTTCGAGGCCGTATGTGGAAACCTCGGCCGGACTGCCTGCGGATGGAACCTGGATAGGCGATACACCTGGACTAGAGACTTGAGTGTTTGGGTAGGCCGTGGCCGACACCCTCGTTGGGCTTCCGCTTGAAGGTTGCCGAGTACATGTCGTGTAAACGGTGGTAAGTGGTGAAAGCGTGTATGAAGAAGTACACCCCTGCAGGGTATAAAACTATTCGAATAGCCGCGTCCACGGTAAAGGACTACTTGGTTGCCTATACAGTTCATAGACAAGTTAATGGATACTACTAAAAGACTCAAGATAAGTGTGAGTACCGAGGATGGCCCTCTCGTAGGATGACGAGGGAGGATCCCCGGTGGAGTATTGTGTTGGTGAGTAGTGGACTCGTGTGCGAAAACTATTTTTACTAGTGGAGTCTCGTAGGATAGCTTAGCCAAGAGTCAAAGCTGGCTTGCTGCAATAACTCCACCACCTTCTTGAGAACGAGCATGTATAGTAGGTTCTGTTGTAAGACTTGGTGAGTACCTTTGTACTCATGTTTGCTTAATTACTGTTTTCAGACGACAACACCGCCCCCTCCGATGGGTTCTACGTAGACCTTGATGTCGACGAGTGACTAGCCACCCAGGTGGTGATCCTGGCCATGGAGGGCCCTATGTAGATAGAAAGGCTTCGGATGCCTTCTTGCTTTCTAGTGTCTGTACTTAGACTATTTACTTCCGCTTGTGCCTGTATGCTTGTATGACTTGAGTGTCGGGTCATGTGACCCCTACCTGTATGAACTTGTTATGTATGGCTCTCGGGAGCCTTTAAATCAAGTACTTGAGTTGTAGAGTTTTGTTGTGATGCCATGTTGTATGTACTCATATCAGGCATATTGTGTGTATGATTGAAATGCTTGGTATGAGTGGGATCCAACAATCTAGTTGTTTATCCTTGGCAGCCTTTCTTATGGGGAAATGTAGTCTAGTGTTCCTCGAGCCATAGTAGTCCGCTACAGCCCGGTTCACCGGAGTCCTGCTAGCCCAGCACTACTGCTCAGGACACCTGACTGGCTGGCATGTGTTTCACCTCGTTCCTATGTCTGTCCCTTCGGGGAAATGTCACGCGGTGACATCCGGAGTCCTGCCTAGCCTGCCACAGCCCAGATTCACTCGCTGATGACCGACATGTTCGATGTGATTCATGTATGCCTGTCTCCATAGGTCTGTGCCGCTTTGGGTTCACGACTAGCCATGTCGGCCCGGGTTCTCTATCATATGGATGCTAGCGACACTATCATATACATGAGCCAAAAGGCGCAAACGGTCCCGGGCCATGGTAAGGTGACACCCGTGGGTTACCGTGCATGAGGCCGCAATGTGATATGAGGTGTTACCGGCTAGATCGATGTGATATGGAATCGGGGTCCTGACATTTCTGATCCCTTTTGGCTTATGGTCAGTAAGAGACTTTTGTTCTATGCTTTGAGTAGCTTCATGCCATGCTTTGCTTTGCCATGATATGTTCCTGTAGCATGTTGTTATCGTGCTCTAAACATTGCTTCCTGATTTTAAATTCCTCACATGTTATTTTCACTAAGTCTGTAACCTGATATCTTTTGCACTTTTTCCATGCTTGTTTGAACCAGCTATTGAGTGAATTAGCCGTAGCTCAGTGTTCATCTTTTGTCAAGCATCTTGAACCTGCCATGTATTTTGTTGCTATGTTAGAGTGCTGTAGCATGTTGTTCTTGATGCATTTAGATGGCCTCGTGCTGTTAATCGTAGACCGGTGCCATATTTGTTTTGCTTGCCATTTGCAAATCGTGCATCCGATTCTGGTGACCTTTATATCGATTTCGACCGAAATCAACTCATCTTTCTAGTGGCACTCTTGGTTTTCCAAGTTGAGGCCAAGTTCAATCATTCCTTTCCGAAACATGCATATGCATCGCATATCACATCCCGCATATCATGCCATGTTTTGCATCATGTTATTTGTGCATTGCACGTGTTTGATTGTGTCTCCCTTTGCTTGTTGTTCTTGCTTGGGTAGAGCCGGGAGACGAGTACGTGATTGAGGAGTCCGTTGAGTACGTTTACGAGGATCAAGCTAACGTCAACTCGGAGAACTTTATAGGCAAGATGACCATACCCTCGAAATCACTTCTATCTTTGCTTGCTAGATGCTCGCTCTTTTGCTATGCCTATGCTACGATACCTATCACTTGCTTATCATGCCTCCCATATTGCCATGTCAAACCTCTAACCCACCTTGTCCTAGCAAACCGTTGTTTGGATATGTTACCGCTTTGCTTAGCCCCTCTTATAGCGTTGCTAGTTGCAGGTGAAGATTGGAGTTTATTCCTTGTTGGAACATGTTTAATTGTTGGGATATCATTATTATATCTTGTCTATTTTAATGCATCTATACACTTGGTAAAGGGTGGAAGGCTCGGCCTTATGCCTGGTGTTTTGTTCCACTCTTGCCGCCCTAGTTTCCGTCATACCGGTGTTATGTTCCTTGATTTTGTGTTCCTTACATGGTTGGGTTATAATGGGAACCCCTTGACAGTTCGCCTTGAATAAAACTCTTCCAGCAATGCCCAACATTGGTTTTACCATTCGCCACCTAGCCTTTTCCCTTGGGTTTCGCGGACTCAAGGGTCATCTTTATTTTAAACCCCCGGGCCAGTGCTCCTCTGAGTGTTGGTCCAAACAGAGCCACTTGCAGCGCCACCTCGGGAAACTTGAGGGTTGGTTTTAGTTGTACGTAGTGTTCATCCGGTGTGCCCTGAGAACGAGATATGTGCATCTCCTATCGGGATTTGTCGGCACAGCGGGTGGTCTTGCTGACTTGTTTTACCATTGTCGAAATGTCTTGTAACCGGGATTCTGAGTCTGATCGGATTGTCTTGGGAGAAGGAATATCCTTCGTTGACCGTGAGAGCTTGTGATGGGCTAAGTTGGGACACCCCTACAGGGTTTTGAACTTTCGAAAGCCATGCCCGCGGTTATGGACAGATGGGAATTTGTTAATGTCCGGTTGTAGAAAACCTTGAACTTAACTTAATTAAAATGAATCAACAGAGTGTGTGGCCGTGATGGTCTCTTTTCGGCGGAGTCCGGGAAGAGAACACGGTCTCGAGTTATGCTTGAACGTAGGTTGTTCTAGGATCACTTCTTGGTCATAGTTGTTTGACCATGCCTTTGCCTTCTCTTCTCGCTCTCTTTTGCGTATGTTAGCCACCAAATATGCTAGTGCTTGCTGCAGCTCCACCTCATACCTTTTACCCTTCCTATAAGCTTAAATAGTCTTGATCGCGAGGGTGTGAGATTGCCGAGTCCCCGTGACTCACAGATTACTTCAAACCCAGATGCAGAGACCGATGATACCGCTCCAGGAGATTCGACTGAGCTCACATGGGAGTTCGATGAGGACTCAGGACGATACTACGTTTCTTTTCTAGATGATCAGTAGTGGAGCCCAGTTGGGGCGATCGGGGACTTTGTCGCTTTTGGGGTTGTTCTTTATTTTGGTTCCGTAGTCGGACCTTGAGTGTAACTGGATGAATGTAATGATATTTATGCTATTGTGTGACGTGGCGAGTGTAAGCCAACTATGTACCTCTTTTCCTTATTTATTTATATGGGTTGTTGTGAAGATTACCTCACTTGTGACATTGCTTACAATGCGGTTATGCCTCTAAGTCGTGCTTCGACACGTGGGAGATATAGCCGCATCGTGGGTGTTACAGTTCGAGCTTATCAGGTTGAAGATTTTTCACATAAGCATCGCAACCCCAAACTTTAAGAAACGACAGTTTAGGTTTCTTGCAAAACCATAGTTCATATGGTGTCGTCTCAACTAATTTAGATGGTGCCCTATTTAACGTGAATGCAGTCGTCTCTAAAGCATAACCCCAAAACGATAGCATTAAATTAGTAAGAGACATCATAGATCACACCATATCTAATAAAGTACGGTTACAACGTTCGTGCACACCATTATGCTGTGGTGTTCCACGTGGCGTGAGTTGCGAAACTATTCCATTTTGTTTCAAATTTAGACCAAACTCATAACTCAAATATTCACCTCCACGATCAGATCATAGAAACTTATTTTCTTGTTACGATGATTTTCCACTTCACTTTGAAATTCTTTGAACTTTTCAAATGTTTCAGACTTATGTTTCATCAAGTAGATATACCCATATCTGCTCAAATCATCTGTGAAGGTCAGAAAATAACGATACCCACCGCGAGCCTCAACACTCATTAGACCGCACACATCAGTATGTATTATTCCTAATAAGTCAGTTGCTCGCTCCATTGTTCCGGAGAACGGAGTCTTAGTCATCTTGCCCATGCGGCATGGTTCGCAAGCATCAAGTGATTCATAATCAAGTGATTCCAAAAGCCCATCAGCTTGGAGTTTCTTCATGCGCTTTACACCAATATGAACTAAACGGCAGTGCCACAAATAATTTGCACTATCATTATTAACCTTGCATCTTTTGGCTTCAATATTATGAATATGTGTATCACTACAATCGAGATTCAACAAAAATAGACCACCCATCAAGGGTGCATGACCATAAAAGATATTACTCATATAAATAGAATAACCATTATTCTCTGATCTAAATAAATAACCGTCTCGCATCAAACAAGATCCAGATATAATATTCATGCTCAACGCTGGCACCAAATAACAATTATTTAGGTCTAAAACTAATCCCGATGGTAGATGTAGAGGTACCGTGGCGACGGCGATCACATCGACTTTGGAACCATTTCCCACGCGCATCGTCACCATGTCTTTAGCCAATCTTCACTTAATCCGTAGCCCCTGTTTCGAGTTGCAAATATGAGCAACAAAACCAGTATCAAATACCCAAGCGTTGCTATGAGCATTAGTAAGTTACATATCAATAACATGTATATCTAATATACCTTTCACTTTGCCATCCTTCTTATCTGCCAAATACTTGGGGCAGTTCCGCTTCCAGTGACCAGTCCCTTTGAAGTAGAAGCACTCAGTCTCAGGCTTAGGTCCGTACTTGAGCTTCTTCACTTGAGCAGCAACTCGCTTGCCGTTCTTCTTGAAGTTCCCCTTCTTCCCTTTGCCCTTTTTGTTGAAACTAGTGGTCTTGTTAACCATCAACACTTGATGCTCCTGCTTGATTTCTCCGTTCGCAGCCTTTAGCATCTCGAAGAGCTCGGGAATTGTCTTATCCATCCCTTGCATACTATAGTTCATCATGAAGCTTTTGTAGCTTGGTGGCAGTGATTGAAGAACTCTGTCAATGACACTATCATCAGGAAGATTAACTCCCAGTTGAGTCAAGTGGTTGTGGTACTCGGACATTCTAAGTATATGTTCACTGACAAAACTATTCTCTTCCATTTTGCAGCTATAGAAGTTATTGGAGACTTCATATCTCTCACTTCGGGCATTTGCTTGAAATATTAACTTCAACTCCTGGAACATCTCATATGCTCCATGATGTTCAAAATGTCTTTGAAGTCCCGATTCTAAGCCGTAAAGCATGGCACACTGAACTATCGAGTAGTCATCATCTTTGCTCTGCCAGACGTTCACAATGTCCGAGTTGCTCCTGCAACGGGTCTTGCACCTAGCGGTGCTTCCAGGACGTAATTCTTCTTTGCAGCAATGAGGATAATCCTCAAGTTACATACCCAGTCTGTGTAGTTGCTAGCATCATCTTTCAACTTAGCTTTCTCTAGGAACGCATTCAAATTCAAGGGAACGGTAGCACGGACCATTGATATAGAACAACATAGACATGCATATACTATCAAGTACTTAGTTCATGATAAATTAAAGTTCAATTAATCATATTACTTATGAACTCCCACTTAGATAGACATCCCTCTAGTCATCTAAATGATCACGTGATCCATACCAACTAAACCATGTCCAATCATCATGTGATATGGAGTAGTTTTCAATGGCGAACATCACTATGTTGATCATATCTACTATATGATTCATGTTCGACCTTTTGGTCTCAGTGTTCCAAGGCCATATCTGCATCAAGTTTAACCCGAGTATTCTGCACATGCAAAACTGGCTTGCACCTATTGTATGTGAACGTAGAGCTTATCAACCCGATCATCACATGGTGTCTCGGCATGACGAACTGTAGTAACGGTGCATACTTAGGGAGAACACTTATACCTTGATTTTAGTGAGGGATCATCTTATTATGCTACTGCCGTACTAAGCAAAATAAGATGCATAAAGGATAAACATCACGTGCAATCAAAATATGTGACATGATATGGTCATCATCATCTTGTGCCTTTGATCTCCATCTCCAAAGCACCGTCATGATCTCCATCGTCACCGTCTTGACACCTTGATATACATCATAGCATCGTTGTCATCTCGCCAACTATTGCTTCCACGACTATCTCTACCGCTTAGTGATAAAGTAAAGCAATTACATGGCGATTGCATTTCATACAATAAAGTGACAACCATAAGGCTCCTGCCAGTTGCCGATAACTTCTACAAAACATGATCATCTCATACAACAATTTATATCTTATCACGTCTTGACCATATCACATCACAACATGCCCTGCAAAAACAAGTTAGACGTCCTCTACTTTGTTGTTGCACGTTTTACGTGGCTGCTACGGGCTTCTAGCAAGAACCATTCTTACCTACACATCAAAACCACAACAATTTTTCATCCAGTGTGATGTTTTAACCTTCAACAAGGACCTGCCATAGTCAAACTCGATTCAAGTAAAGTTGGAGAAACAGACACCCTCCAGCCACCTGTGTGCGAAGCACTCGCTAGAACCTGTCTCATGAACGCGGTCATGTAATATCGGTCCGGGCAGCTTCATCCAACAATACCGCCAAACCAAAGTAAGACGTTGGTGGTAAGTAGTATGACTATTATCGCCCACAACTCTTTGTGTTCTACTCGTTCATATAACATCTACGCATAGACCTGGCTCGGATGCCACTATTGGGGAACGCAGTATTTCACAATTGGACTAGGGGAAGGGGCCGGCAGTCGGTGTCAAACCGGCAGATCTCGGGTAGGGGGTCCCGAACTGTTCGTCTAAGGTCGATGGTAACAGGAGACAGGGGACACAATGTTTACCCGAGCTCGGGCCCTCTCTATGGAGGTAATACCCTACTTCCTGCTTGATTGATCTTGATGAATATGAGTATTACAAGAGTTGATCTACCACGAGATCGTAATGGCTAAACCCTAGAAGTCTAGCCTGTATGACTATGATTATGATTGCCTCCTAATCCGGACTAAGCCCTCCGGTTTATATAGGAACCGGAGGGATCTAGGGTTACACAAGGTCGGTTATAGAGAAAGGAATCTTCATATTAGGTTGCCAAGCTTGCCTTGCACGCCAAGGAGAGTCCCATCAGGACACAGGAGAGAGTCTTTGGTCTTGAATCTTCACAGCCCATTAGTCCGGCCCATATCCAACAGGTCGGACGCCCGAGGACCCCTTAGTCCATGACTCCCTCGGTAGCCCCTGAACCAGGCTTCAATGACGAGGTGTCCAGCGCGCAGATTGTCTTCAGCATTGCAAGGCGGGTTCCCCTTTCCGAATACTCCAAGATAGTCTTCGGATGAAGCGAACGTGTCCGAATCTGCAACAAAATTACTACACACACAACCGTGGAGAGTACAATATTTCACGAATCCCATCTGCTGACAACTTTTTGCAAGATGACATCACGTCTGCCCGGTCATTATATCGAACCGTTTTTGTCTGCTTTTCCGCATTTCGAGATGCGGTTCCCATTGGCACGTCTTGTCAAAGCAGAGATCGTGTCCCCCTTATTGCGGGATTCTCATCAATGCGGGCATGGGTAATCCAACCGTGTCATTTATACAGCCCTTGGGAATAGGCGAGTTTTAATGTGAGCGGGGAGGCGTTCGATATTTTACTGTCCTTATAAGGGGATAAGGACTCCCTTCTTCTCCCACGCCTTCTTCCTCTGCCCTTCCATCCTTGAGCTCCAGCGCCCAAGTTCTCATCCTTCCCAACTTGAGCAAGCACTCAACCATGTCCGGATCCGGAGCTCAAGGCAAGTGGATGGCCTCCTCCATCAAGGAGAAGGACATCACTGAGATTCGGGCGGCTGTGTATCTGGCAAAGGAAATCACCCACCATCTTCCGACCAAGGGGCAGGTCGTCCCTACACCGAAGCCAAACGAGAGGGTGGTCTTCCTCCCTCATTTCATCCATGGGCTAGGGTTTCCACTTCACCCTTTCGTCCGCGGGCTGATGTTCTATTACGGGCTAGACCTCCATGATCTAGCCCCAAACTCTTTCCTCAACATCTCGGCATTCATTGTCATGTGTGAGGCTTTCCTCCGATTCAACCCCACTTCGGACTGTGGCTCAAGGTCTTCAATGTGAAGCCTAAGGTGGTGGATGGCCAGCGCGCGAAGTGCGGAGGCGCCATGGTGAGCAAGATGCCCATGCCATCTGGCCAAAAGGTACTTTCGTGGAGACTGTCAAGGAGTGGCAGAAGCTGTGGTTCTACATCATAGAGCCCTGCGGCGCCACTTGGGCCGTGGCTGCTGAATTCAACTCCGGAGCTCCGATGCGGCTCACTTCCTGGATTAAGAAGGGCCCAAATTGGTCTTCGTCAGACGAGCTGATAGCGCTGCAAACACGTGTTCAGAGCATGGTGGATAAAGACATTATGCTCGTTGACATAATTCAAGTCATGCTAGTTCGCCCGATCCTCCCGTGCCAAAGCCAAAGCCGCCCTTTATGGGAATTCAATCCGAAGAAGCACAAACTGTAGAAAGGCTCTTCGGAACCACTCACGAAGACGCCTGGAAGTTGCTCTTCAAAGGTAACAAGACGCCGCCAGCCATAGATTCGGACCGTGGGCACGACATTACCCACTGCGCCAACGAGGTAAGCTTTTAACACGTCCTCTACTTACTTGTTTCAAGGAGGATATCTGAACTTATATTATCATTGCTTATTCAGGAACGGACGGAGAGGGCGAAGCGGATTCGGTGTCCGGGTCCGCTACCTGGGGAACCAATCATCCCGCGCCTGGCGAAGATGCTGGTATCGGCACCCTATATGGCACTAGAGAAGAAGGCCAAGGGGGTCCAGAGTGGCCCCCGCCGCAAGGGCGTTTCGGACATGACGTCCGAATACAAGACTCGCTCCTCCGCCGCCGAAGACGACGACGACAAGGAAGAGGAGGAGAGTGACTCTCCCCCTGATGGGGGGAGGAAGAAGAGGGAGGCCTCCACAAATCTGGAGACGGAGGCCCCCAAGAAGGGGAAAGGCCCTCCCGCGGAAAACTCTGCATGGGACATCGACAGCAGTCCGGAGCGACGCCCCCGGAACAAGCCCCTGGCCGCATCGTGAATACTAAGAACCCGCACATGTCCATTTATCCGGCCTCTCCACCTTATGGTATTTTATATGGCTAATCATGTTATTGCAATCCGGCCCACGACAGCTCCCAGCGATCCTCATCAAGAGGCTCGTTGGATTCGAAAGCAATGGCCAACGATTCACCGTCGGCTACTTACTCTCCCGAGGCCAAGGGAGACGACGAGGTGCTATCCCAAAGGACCTTCCCGGGCCAGGGAGAGGTTCAGGAGGCCGTCATGGCAGCGCCGGAGGGTGACTCCTCAGCCCCCGGACACATGGGGTAAAAGACCCCCATGGAGACTGACGATGGGGGCATGTTCTGTTCGGCCCTCATCCGAGCATGGATCCAGAGACCCATGCGGCTCCGGAATCTGACAGGAAGCCTCCTTCCAGTGAGGGGGGGGGGCATTACTGTCCCGCCAATGACTTCTGGCCATCCATAGGCGCCGGATAATCTATTGGAAGCGCTATGAGGCGCTTCCATTGTGGAAGAACACCGTATCCTTATGGGTACGGTGATTGAGAAGGTTCAGTCCGTCAAGAGCGGACTAACCGAAGCCTGCAGCGGCCTGCTGACAGGTTTTGAGGTAAGCGACACCCAAGAGAAAATCCCTATATATAGACAGTAGCCCCTGAGACACTGTCCGGTGTTCGGAAAGAAAATCCAGACAGAGGATCAAATAAATTTCGCAGGGAATTAACTAAATGTGTCTTATGTGAATAAGCAGGCGTCGTTGCTAGCCGCGACCTCACACACTGCTGAAGTCTCCGGACTAAAGTAGAGACTGGAGCAGGCCAAAGAGGAGCTCGGCCAAGCGAGGAAGCAGCTGGAAGACCAGCAAGGTATGTAGTGACTCGCTGTATATTCGGAAAGAATAAATGATGTATAGTGACCATAATGTCATAATATTTGCAGGAGCGACGATCGAGGTCGAGGCCCTTAAAAATGCCTGGCCAAAGTCGAGGGGAAAGCTGTCAAGGAGCAGGCCACTCGGAAGAAGCTTAAGGCCAGGTTGAACGAGGTCCAGCAAGAGCTCCTGGAAGCTATGAAGAAGTGCGAGGCCTTGGAAGGCGATGTTTCGGCCTGAGAGACCGAACTTGCCAAGGCTCGCCAAAGCGCGGAAGCAGCCCGGGTTGAAGCCCAGGGTACCCTCCAGGAGAGCCAGGAGGCCAAGAAGGTAATGGCGGGTAAGGCATTTAGTATGCAAAGCAAATATGTGAAGGAGAAGTATTTCCTACTAACCCGGATTCAGAGTTCTCCAGGGGCATTTGCGGGTCTGCCGCGCAGCGTGTCCGATGCTGCGGAGTTCTTCCAAACCGAAGATGGGAGCTCAACAGAGAAGCTGTTCTGGTCGCAATACCTTGCGCCAGAACATCCGGTGCCCTTCACCGATCAGCTAAAATGGCTGGTCGAGCTGTATAGGGTGGCCGAACTGGTGATGAAGGATTTAGTAATCCGGTTGTGGCCTGCTGAAGCTATACCCAACAGCTACTTCAGACTCGTGAAGCGGCTGGTAGGTGCCTGCCCTCGGGCTGGACATCGTCAAGAGGTCAGCCTGCATCGAGGGTGCGCGCATGGCCTTCACCCGCGTCAAGGTGCGGTGGGTGAAGATGGATGTCGTCAAGCTTGTGACCGAGGGGCCACCGGAAGGCAAGGTGCACCGCACACTGGAGCGGTATTTTGAAGACGTCCTGGAGGGGTCCCGCATTGTGGCGACGCAATGTGCGCAAGACATTATATTCAAATGAATATATACATGTTGTCTCTGCCTTGTATAATGAAACAAATTTGTTATGTAATATAATGTTTGTTTTAAAAAATTTCACCTCCTGTGCGGCCGTGTTGTATAAATCTGAGAGTTGACCAGTCGTCGGCTTATGCCCCCACATAGGAAGTACGGGGGTGTTCGGGATATAACCTAAACACTCTTGATCCAATTGTTTGGTCCTTGAAGGAGGTGTTTAGCGCAGCGAACCGGGCAATCAGACTATTCGGCTTGAATACCCTCACTTAGCCATAGGAGCTTGATGATAAAAATTTAGGCGCAACCCTTGGTATTCGATCCAGGAAGCTATAAACACCCGATCGGGTAAGTACCAATCCCTCGCGTAATGCGAAAAAAACTCTAACAATTTGAGACCTCCGAAGAGCTGATCGGCTCTCGCCGCATCATGACAGTCAGTTTTCGGCTTTCTCTACTGAGGTGCTCACCCGGATGAACTAGGGCACAATCGCAGTAGTTCTCCCTTTACTACCTTAGCTGATATAACAGAACGTAAGGTAGCAAGCACAGGAGCCGGGCAACCCAACTATTGACCAAAGACATGATTTGGAGCCAGTGCATATAGTGCTAAATTCGGGGTGCCGAACAGTGGAAAGTGTTCGGACTTTGTTGCCGTGTTGTGGGTGCTATGAAGCCCCTGATAAATTAGAACGTACCAAAGTGTACGAGTGCTATCTGATAAGATTATCAATAAGAAAAAAAGAAAACAGAAAAAGAGCAAGGGTAATGAGCCAAGGCCGCAGAATTTGGGCTGCAAACTATTTCTGTTATAGTTTGATTAATACATTGAAGCGCATTGATACAAATAGTGCAATAAGCAACGGGCTAAGCCATGACCAAGAGAGAGCTACGTGTGGGTCTTGAAAACAGGTAGAGTGATTGTTGAAGAAACCACCTAAGAAATTCCCCTACACGTCTGTGCTTCGTGCCATCTTGGTATATTTATCCTTTGAAAGGACCGGTGATTGGGCCACCAGGGGTTGCCTATGGAGAGAAAACCTAAAAAAGGAGAAGAGGAAACAGTGGGAGTATGTGTGTTTGGGAGCGGTCGAGCCGTATTGTGGATCATAGGCTATTTATGCCTCCGTCTATGCCCATGGTATCTTGAGTGCGTAATTATGTACGCGCGGTACGAACGCCGCTACTTGACCGGGACAGGGACGGAGGCCAAATTGCTAGTCGAGCTCCTGACGAGCTGGGCTGTCCTACTGCAGAGTGGTCCGGACTCTCTTGACAATGTTCGGGTGCTCGGCCACCGAATTGATGTTCTGCTTAAAAAGGACGCTCTGCGCTTCTGCTGCTAAGGCAGCGGTGTGCTCCTCAGTACGAAGGGAGCGTTCTGTGTTTCTGTTAACTGTTATGACTCCGTGGGGTCCGGGCATCTTGAGCTTGAGGTAAGCATGGTGTGGCACTGTGTTGAATCGAGCAAATGCGGTTCGTCCGAGCAGTGCGTGATAGCCGCTGCGAAAGGGGACGATATCAAAAATTAACTCCTCGCTTCGGAAGTTGTCCGGCGATCCGAAGACAAACTCTAGTGTGATTGAGCTCGTACAGCTGGCCTCTACACCTGGAATGACTCCTTTGAATATAGTATTTGTGGGTTTGATCCGTGATGGATTAATGCCCATTTTGCATGCTGTGTCCTGATAGAGCAGATTGAGACTCCTACCACCGTCCATGAGGACTCGCGTCAGGTGGAATCCATCAATGATTGGGTCGAGGACTAGTGTGGCTGAGCCGCCATGACGGATAGTGGTCGGATGATCCCGTCGATCAAAAGTGATCGGGGATGACGACCATGGGTTGAATTTTGGGGTGACTAGCTGTATCACATAGATGCCCCTGAGCGCGCGCTTGCGCTCCCTCTTGGGGATGTGGATAGCATATATCATGTTCACCGTTTTGACCTGAGGGGGGAATTTCTTCTGTCCCCCAGTGTTCGGTAGCTGGGGCTCCTCGTCATCATCCTCGCTTTGTGATCCCTTGTCCTTGCTTTCGACATTTAGCTTGCCAACCTGTTTAAAAACCCAACAATCTCTGTTGGTATGATTGGGCGGTTTATCTGGGGTGCCATGGATCTGGCACGGTCGATCGAGTATACGGTCCAAGATGGATGACCCCGAATTGTTTTTTTGGAACAGCTTCTTCTGCTAACCGGACTTAGAGCCGCTGAATCAAGCATTAACCACCATATCATCGTTGTTGTCATTGTTGTTTCGATGCTTGTGTTTATTGCGTCGAGATTTGTTGTCGCTATTTTTGACTTCAGGGGCACCGACGTCGTTTGCATTGTTCTTGCTACGGGCCAGCCAACTATCCTCACCCGCACAAAAGCGGGTCATGAGTGCCGCGAGGGCTACCATAGACTTCGACTTTTCTTGGCCAAGGTGGCGAGCAAGCCATTCGTCACAGATGCTGTGTTTAAAGGCCGCTAGGGCTTCGGCGTCCGGACAGTCCATGATCTGGTTCTTTTTAGTTAGGAACCTAGTCTAGAATTTCCTGGCTGACTCTCCAGGATCTTGAACTATATGGCTTAAGTCATCGACATCTAGTGGCCGGACATATGTACCTTGGAAGTTGTCATAGAAGCCTTCTTCCAAATCCTCCCAGCTGCCAATAGAGTTCTCAGGTAGACTGTTTAACCAGTGCCGAGCTAGCCCTTTGAGTTTTAATGGGAGGTATTTGATGGCGTGGAGGTCATCTCGATGAGCCATGTGGATGTGGAGAATAAAATCCTCAATCCACACCGCGGGATCAGTTGTTCCATCGTATGATTAAATATTCACTGGTTTAAACCCTTCTAGGAATTCATGCTCCATTAATTCATCAGTGAAGCAAAGAGGGTGTGCGGCGCCTCTATATCGGGCCACATCGCGACGTAGCTCCGATAGAGACCGTCTGCGGTTTTCGGCCTGCGCATGACTAGGTTTGTCACGTCCGAATAGATAGTCGTCGTCATGTGTCGAGGTACGTCCTCGCGATATGTATATCGATCTGGTATGTCCTGCTCTATTGTTCGGGTCCTGCCGAAGGTCATATGTATGACCACGAGCTGTTTTATCCTTGCCTTTATAATGAGGCGGGGCAGGCTGGTATTCGGCTTGTGTTGCCGCTTTATCCCGACCTCTTGGTGGTCGGTCAACCCTATTGTGTGATGATGGTATGGGCTCCAGCGCCTCATCATCGAACCGGGGTAGCAATTTGTGCTTCGGGTAGCTTTTGGCTGGGCGCTTGAGGCCATATTCTTCGGCTGCTAAGACATCAGACCATCTATCATTGAGCAGATCTTGGTCAGCTTGAAGCTACTGCTGCTTCTTTTTCAGGCTCCTTGCAGCGACTATTAACTAGCACTTAAAGTGCTCCTGTTCGAGAGGTTCCTCAGGTACGATAAAATCTTTGTTGCTGAGGCTCACCTCTTCCTTGGAGAGCGGAAGGTAACTGATGTCCTCCGAATCTTCGTTTATGGCCTGTTCGTTAGGGCTAACTTGCGCATCTTCCCGATTGTCTTGTTCAACAGTTTGTTCGTCAGGATCTTCTCTGTCTTCGGCATCGTCCGGAGTGCTATCGTCTCCCGTGCTAGTGTTGATGTCTTTGCTGTGGTGTGATTTAGAGCGACGCCGCTGACATTGGCGCTTAGGCTGTGTCCCAGGAGGTTTATCCTCGACTGGGTCTTCTTTGTCGTCGTCATTAGGCTCTTTAGGTGTATCCACCATGTATACGTCATACAAAGAGGTGGCTATCCAGCATCCGGTAAACGACGGGTTTTGGCCATGCTCCTCGTCTGCATCATCATCCATACCGTCGATGTCCTTGGAGCCGTAATTGAGCATGTCAGTTAAGTCTTCGACAGTGGCTATGAAGTGGGTGGCGGGTGGGAAGCAAAATTCCCTGTCCTCAGCTTCTAGTTCGAACCGATATAGTTCGGCTGTGAATCCCCCTCTAAGGATAGATTTTTTAACGATTTCAGCACATCGCCTAAAGGTGAGTGCCGGAAGTTGTCTGCGGCGCTGAATCCGGCGATCAATGACCGATCATGCTCGAGATGCACGGACGTACATAGTTCAGAACTTATAACCGGAAACGAGTCCGAGGTTCCGGTGACACAGGCATTACCGAAAGTTAGGTCTATGTGGGGCTCCAATGCCATGGAGTCTGTGGCTTCCATGGCGGGGTTGAGCTTCCTATCCTCGGATAGCACGTCCTGCTCCGGATCTAAGGCCAGAGCGGCTATAGGTGCGATTTCCTGGGTATGGCCCGATGACAGATCTAAGTCATGTTCATCGAGGTGACGGGGAGCGACTGCCGTGGTCTCAAATCCGTCGAAGATCAAGTCTCCGCGGATATCCGCGACATAGTTCAAGCTACCAAATCTGACCTGGTGGCCAGGGGTGTAGCTTTCGATCTGCTCCAGACGGCCAAGCGAGTTGGCCCGCAATGCGAAGCCGCCGAACATGAAGATCTGTCCGGGCAAGAAGAATTCCCCTTGGACAGCGTCATTCTAGATGATTGAAGGAGCCATCAAACCTCTTGACGACGGCACAGTGGAACTCTCAATGAAAGCACCAATGTTGGTGTCAAAACCGGTGGATCTCGGGTAGGGGGACTGAACTGTGCGCCTAAGGTCGATGGTAACAGGAGACGGGGGACACAATGTTTACCTTGGTTCGGGCCCTCTCTATGGAGGTAATACCCTACTTCCTGCTTGATTGATCTTGATGAATATGAGTATTACAAGAGTTGATCTACCACGAGATCATAATGGTTAAACCCTGGAAGACTAGCCTGTATGACTATGATTATGATTGCCTCCTGATCCGGACTAAGCCCTCCGGTTTATATAGGCACCGGAGGGATGTAGGGTTACACATGGTCGGTTACAGAGAAAGGAATCTTCATATTAGGTTGCCAAGCTTGCCTTCCACGCCAAGGAGAGTCCCATCCGGACACAGGAGAGAGTCTTCGGTCTTGAATCTTCACAGCCCATTAGTCCGGCCCATATCCAACAGACCGGACGCCCGAGGACCCCTTAGTCCATGACTCCCTCACCGGCCCCCTCTTTCCTTCTCCCTCCCTCTCCCGTCCCCTTTTCCCTCTCCGGTGGAAGGAAGGAGGGGGGCGAATCCTACTTGGACTAGGAGTCCAAGTAGGAGTCCCTCCTTATGGCATGCCCCTAGGCCGACCACCACCTCCTCCCCCTTTATATACGGAGACAGGGGGCACCCCAAAGGCACAACAGATATCTCTTAGCCGTGTGCAATGCCCGCTCCACAATTTACCACCTCGGTCATATCGCCCCTCTCACGTGGCCTTTCTCCTCTCCTCCAATAAGGCCCAATAGGCCGAATACTTCTCCTGCAAGGTTCCGGTAACCTCCCAGTACTCTGGAAAAATGCCCGAACTACTCGAAACCATTCCGATGTACAAATGCAACCTTTCAATATATGAATCTTTATCTCTCGACTATTTCGAGACTCCTCGTCATGTCCGTGATCTCATCTGGGACTCCGAACAAACTTCGGTCATCACATCACATAACTCATAATACAAATCGTCATCGAACGTTAAGCACGCGGACCCTACGGGTTCGAGAACTATGTAGACATGACCGAGACACATCTCCAGTCAATAACCAATAGCGGAACTAGGATGCTCATATTGGCTCCTACATATTGTATGGAGATCTTTATCGATCAAACCGCATAACAACATATGTCATTCCCTTTGTCATCGGTGTGTTACTTGCCCGAGATTCGATCGTCGGCATCATCATACCTAGTTCAATCTCGTTACCGACAAGTCTCTTTACTCGTTCTATAATGCATCATCCCGTAACTAACTCATTAGTCACATTGCTTGCAAGGCTTATAGTGATGTGCATTACCGAGAGGGCCCAGAGATACCTCCACGATACTCGGAGTGACAAATCCTAATCTTAATCTATGCCAACTCAACAAACACCATCGGAGACACTTGTAGAGCATCTTTATAATCACCAAGTTACGTTGTGACGTTTGATAGAACACAAATTGTTCCTTTGGTATTCGGGAGTTGCATAATCTCACAGTCATAGGAATATGTATAAGTCATGAAAAAGAAATAGCAATAAAACTAAACGATCATTTATGCTAAGCTAACGGATGGGTCTCGTCCATCACATCATTCTCTAATTATGTGATCCCGTTCATCAAATGACAACACATGTCTATGGTTAGGAAACTTAACCATCTTTTATTAACGAGACAGTCAAGTAGAGGCATACTAGGGACACTCTATTTGTCTATGTATTCACACATGTACTAAGTTTCCGGTTAACAATTCTAGCATGAATAATAAACATTTATCATGATATAGGGAAATATAAATAACAACTTTATTATTGCCTCTAGGGCATATTTGCTTCAGTCTCCCACTTGCACTAGAGTCAGTAATCTAGATTACATAGCAAAGATTCTAAGACCCATGGAGTCTTGGTGCCTATCATGTTTTGCTCGTGAGAGAGGCTTAGTCAACGGGTCTACAACATTCAAATCCATACGTACCTTGCAAATTTCTATGTCTCCCTCCTTGACTTGATCGCGGATGGAATTGAAGCGTCTCTTGATGTGTTTGGTTCTCTTGTGAAATCTGGATTCCTTCGCCAAGGCAATTGCTCCAGTATTGTCACAAAATATTTTCATTGGACCCGATGCACTAGGTATTACACCTAGATCGGATATGAACTCCTTCATCCAGACTCCTTCATTTGCTGCTTCCGAAGCAGCTATGTACTCCGCTTCACACGTACATCCCTCCATGATGCTCTGTTGGGAATTGCACCCACTAACTGCTCCACCATTCAATATAAATACATATCTGGTTTGTGACTTAGAGTCATCCGGATCAGTGTCAAAGCTTGCATCGACGTAACCATTTACGACGAGCTCTTTGTCACCTCCATAAACGAGAAACATATCCTTAGTCCTTTTCAGGTATTTCAGGATGTTCTTGACCACTGTCCAGTGATCCACTCCTGGATTACTTTGGTACCTCCTTGCTAAACTTATAGCAAGGCACACATCAGGTCTGGTACACAACATTTCATACATGATAGAACCTATGGCTGAGGTATAGGGAATGACTTTCATTTTCTCTCTATCTTCTACAATGGTTGGGCATTGAGTCTAACTCAACTTCACACCTTGTAACATAGGCAAGAACCCTTTCTTTGGCTGATCCATTTTGAACTTCTTCGAAACTTTATCAAGGTATGTGCTTTGTGAAAGTCCAATTAAGCGTCTTGATCTATCTCTATAGATCTTGATTCCCAATATATAAGCAGCTTCACCGAGGTCTTTTCATTGAAAAATTCTTATTCAATTATCCTTCTATGCTATCCAGAAACTCTGTATTATTTCCAATCAACAATATGTCATCCACATATAATATTAGAAATGCTACAGAGCTCCCACTCACTTTCTTGTAAATACAGGCTTCTCCAAAAGTTTGTATAAAATCATATGCTTTGATCACACTATCAAAGCATATATTCCAACTCCGAGAGGCTTGCACTAGTCCATAAATTGATCGCTGGAGCTTGCACACTTTGTTAGCACCTTTAGGATCGACAAAACCATCTGGCTGCATCATATACAACTCTTCTTTAAGATATCCATTAAGGAATGCAGGTTTTACATCCATTTGCCAAATTTCATAATCATAAAATGCGACAATTGCTAACATGATTAGGATAGACTTAGGCATCGCTACGGGTGAGAAGGTGTCATCGTAGTCTACTCCTTGAACTTGTCGAAAACCTTTCGCAACAAGTCGAGCTTTGTAGACAGTAACATTACCATCAGTGTCACTCTTCTTCTTGAAAATACATTTATTCTCTATTGCTTGCCGATCATCAGGCAAGTCAACCAAAATCCACACTTTGTTCTCATACATGGATCCCATCTCCGAATTCATGGCCTCAAGCCATTTCGCGGAACCTGGGCTCATCATCGCTTCCTCATAGTTCGTAGGTTCGTCATGGTCAAGTAACATGACCTCCAGAACAGGATTACTATGCCACTCTGGTGCGGATCGTACTCTGGTTGACCTATGAGGTTTGATAGTAACTAGATATGAAGTTTCATGATCATCATCATTAACTTCCTCACTAATTTGTGTAGGAATCACTGGAACTGATTTCTGTGACGAACTACATTCCAATTCGGTAGAAGGTACAATTACCTCATCAAGTTCTACTTTCCTCCCACTCACTTCCTTTAAGAGAGACACCTTCTCTAGAAAGGATCCATTCTTAGCAACAAATATCTTGCCTTCGGATCTGTGATAGAAGGTGTACCCAACAGTCTCCTTTGTGTATCCTATGAAGACACATTTCTCTGATTTGGGTTCGAGCTTATCAGGTTGAAGCTTTTTCACATAAGCATCACAGCCCTAAGCTTTAAGAAACGACAGCTTAGGTTTCTTGCCAAAACACAGTTCATATGGTGTTGTCTCAATGGATTTAGATGGTACCCTATTTAACGTGAATGCAGTCGTCCCTAAAGCATAACCCCAAAAGGATGGCGGTAAATCAGTAAGAGACATCATAGATCGCACCATATCTAATGTAGTACGGTTACGGCGTTTGGACACACCATTACAATGTGGTGTTCCAGGCGGCTTGAGTTGCGAAACTATTCCACTTTATTTCAAATGAAGACCAAACTCATAACTCAAATATTCACCTCCATGATCAAACCGTAGAAACTTTATTTTCTTGTTACGATGATTTTCCACTTCACTCTGAAATTCTTTGAACTTTTCAAATGTTTCAGACTTATGTTTCATCAAGTAGATATACCCATTTCTGCTCAAATCATCTGTGATGGTCAGAAAATAACGATATCCGCCGCGAGCCTGAACAGTCATCTGACCGCACACATCAATATGTATTATTTCCAATAAGTCAGTTGCTCGCTCCTTTGTTCCGGAGAACGGAGTCTTAGTCATCTTGCCCATGAGGCATGGTTCGCAAGCATCAAGTGATTCCAAAAGCCCATCAGCATGGAGTTTCTTCATGCGCTTTACACCAATATTATGAATATGTGTATTATTATTAACCTTGCATCTTTTGGCTTCAATATTATGAATATGTGTATCACTACAATCGATATTCAAAAAATAGACCGCTCATCAAGGGTGCATGACCATAAAAGATATTACTCATATAAATAGAACAACCATTATTCTCTGATTTAAATGAATAACCCTCATGCATCAAATAAGATCCAGATATAATGTTCATGCTCAATGCTGGCACCAAATAACAATTATTTAGCTCTAAAACTAATCCCTACGGTAGATGTAGAGGTAGCGTGCCGACGGTGATCACATCGACTTTGGAACCATTTCCCACGCACATCGTCACCTCGTCCTTAGCCAATCTACGTTTAATCCGTAGCCCCTGTTTCGAGTTGCAAATCAGAACCAGTATCAAATACCCATGCGCTACTATGAGCATTAGTAAGGCACACATCAATAACATGTATATCAAATATACCTTTCACTTTGCCAACCTTCTTATCCGCCGATTACTTGGGGCAGTTCTCTTCCAGTGACCAGTCCCTTTGCAGTAGAAGCACTTAGTCTCAGGCTTAGGTACATACTTGGGATTCTTCACTTGAGCAGCAACTTGCTTGCCGTTCTTATTGAAGTTCCCCTTCTTCCCTTTGCCCTTTTTCTTGAAACCAGTGGTCTTGTTAACCATCAACATTTGATGCTCCTTCTTGATTTCTACCTCTGCAGCCTTTAGCATCGTGAAGAGCTCGGGAATTGTCTTATCCATCCCTTGCATATTATAGTTCATCACAAAGCTTTTGTAGCTTGGTGGAAGTGATTGAAGAACTCTATCAATGACAATATCATCAGGAATATTAACTCCCAGTTGAGTCAAGTGGTTGTGGTACTCAGACATTCTAAGTATATGTTCACTTAGAACTATTCTCCTCCATTTTGCAGCTATAGAACTTATTGGAGACTTCATATCTCTCAATTCGGGCATTTGATTGAAATATTAACTTCAACTCCTGGAACATCTCATATGCTCCATGACATTCAAAACGTCTTTGAAGTCCCGATTCTAAGCCGTAAAGCATGGCACACTGAACTATTGAGGAGTCATCAGCTTTGCTCTGCCAGACGTTCACAACGTCCGGAGTTGCTCCTGCAGACAGTCTTTCACCTAGTGGTGCTTCCAGGACGTAATTCTTCTATGCGGCAATGAGGATAATCCTCAAGTTACCGACACAGTCTGTGTAGTTGCTACCATCATCTTTCAACTTTGCTTTTAAAATTCAAGGGAATGGTAGCATGGGGCATTGATCTACAAAAACATAGACACGAAAATACTATCAGGTACTAAGTTCATGATAAATAAAAGTTCAATTAATCATATTACTTAAGATCTCTCACTTAGATAGACATCCCTCTAGTCATCTAAATGATCACGTGATCCATATCAAGTAAACCATGTCCGATCATCACGTGAGATGCAGTAGTTTTTAATGGTGAACATCATTATGTTGATCATATCTACTACATGATTCACGTTCGACCTTTTGATCACAGTGTTCCAAGGCCATATCTGCATATGCTGGGCTCGCAACTTTAACCCGAGTATTCTGCACGTGCAAAACTGGCTGGCACCCGTTGTATGTGAACGTAGAGCTTATTACACCCGATCATCACGTGGTGTCTCGGCATGACGAACTGTAGCAACGGTGCATACTTAGGGAGAACACTTATACCTTGAAATTTAGTGAGGGATCATCTTATAATGCTACCGCCGTACTAAGAAAAATAAGATGCATAAAGGATAAACATCCCATGCAATCAAAATATGTGACATGATATGGTCATCATCATCTTGTGCCTTTGATCTCCATCTCCAAAGCAATGTCATGATCTCCATCGTCACTAGCTTGACACCTTGATCTCCATCATAGCATCATTGTCATCTCGCCAACTATTGCTTCCACGAGTATCGCTACCGCTTAGTGATAAAGTAAAGCAATTACATGGCGATTGCATTTCATACAATAAAGCGACAACCATAAGGCTGCTGCCAATTGCTGATAACTTCTACAAACATGATCATCTCATACAAAAATTTATATCTTATCATGTCTTGACCATATCACATCACAACATTCCCTGGAAAAACAAGTTAGACGTCCTCTACTTTGTTGTTGAAAGTTTTACGTGGCTGCTACGGGCTTCTAGCAAGAACCGTTCTTACCTACGCATCAAAACCACAATGATTTTTCGTCAAGTGTGCTGTTTTAACCTTCAACATGGACAAGCCGTAGTCAAACTCGATTCAACTAAAGTTGGAGAAACAGACACCTGCCAGCCACCTGTGTGCGAAGCATGTCGGTAGAACCAGTCTCATCAACGCGGTCATGTAATGTCGGTCTGGGCCCTTCATCCAACAATACTATCGAATCAAAGTAAGACGTTGGTGGTAAGCAGTATGACTATTATCGCCCACAACTCTTTGTGTTCTACTCGTGCATATAACATCAACACATAGACCAGGCTCGGATGCCACTATTGGGGAACACAGTATTTCAAAATTTGGCAGATAAGAAGATGAAATATCATCGTCGACCACAACAGTGATGTTCAGAGTCCATGTAGGAGTCTAAAATATTTGGAGAACTATCTAACATGACGAGGATTCACATATTGGAAGGTTGCATTTGTACATCATAATGGTTCCGAGTGTTTCGGGCATTTTTCCGGAGTGCTGGGAGGTTATTGGAACCCCCTGGGAGAAGTATTGGGCCTATTGGGCCTTATTGGAGGAGAGGAGAAAGGCCATGTGAGAGCCCCCCCTAAGGGAGTCCTGGATTGAGGGGTCCTCCAATGGTCGGGCTATGCGACATGGGTCGGACTGATGGGTCGTGAACATACGAGATAGAAGGCCTTCCCCCATGTCCGGATGGGACTCTCCTTTGCGCGGATGGCAAGCTTAGCGTTCGGATGTGAAGATTCGTTTCTCTATAAACCGACTATGTACAACCCTAGGTCCCTCTGGTGTCTATATAAACTAGAGGGTTTGTCCGTAGAGGCAACCATAATCAGATAGGCAAAACATCTAGGGTTTAGCCATTACGATCTCGAGGTAGATCAACTCTTGTAACCCCTATACTCATCAAAAGTGAATCAAGCAGGAAGTAGGGTATTACATCTATCAAGAGGGCCCGAACCTGGGTAAACATTGTGTTCCCTGCCTCCTGTTACCTTCGATCCTCAGACGCAAAGTTTGGGACCCCCTACCCAAGATGGACCGGTTTTGACATTGACATTGGTGCTTTCATTCAGAGTTCCTCTGTATTGTCGATAGAAGGATCGATGGATCGCCTTGTCATCAACGACAAAATCACCTCTGGAGGGGCCCTAGCTCCTGGACAGATCTTCCAGCTCGACAATTTTACCATGGGCATCCGCCCGGCCATTAAGCCCAAGGCGGCCTCTCAGATCACCAAAAATCATCTTCGCATCAAACCCGAAGGCACCGATAGGATGGATCTGGCAGATATCTCATCTTTTCAACGAACTGCTAGAATGCATCGCCGCCCTGGGGGTCGCAACAGACTATGATCTGATTGGGCTTAAACCTGATCAGAGGGAAATCAGGTCCCCACCTGTCACCCACCTGGTAACAGTTGTGGAAGAGCGAGTTGAGGATGAATCTCCTCCTATGCTAAGAACAAACTATGTTCGGATCTCCGAGCCCAGCGAGCCAGATACCCATCTTCGAGAAGAGACCTTTCATCCTCCGAGCATAGAACCAGGCGTTGAGCCTAAAAATTCCTAGGACACTCCGGATCCTAGGCCAGTAACCTCAGAAATCTTTCAAATTCTGGATTCCACAGTGGGTCAGGGCTTGGATTTAGGCCCACCCACCCACCACAAGCAATACTCTCCAAGCAACTCTGGTCCCCTGGACATATGCGACTTAATGTATGTACGACAACAACCTCGGGAAACAGTCCATCACTTTTGGGCTAGATTCCTACTTGTTAAAAACAAGATTAAAGATTGTTGCGACGACGATGTGGTATCAGTCTTTTGCCACAACTGTACGGATGAAGGGATCCTCAATGCCCTCAACCGACGTCGTATACTGCACTTTGCAGATCTGGCACACATAGTACAGAAGTACTGCGCAATGGAAAGTACTTGGAATGCCCAGTCAGCTCGATGGGAACCACCGGCCTTTAAGCCACCCACCGGTTGGGCAAAAAGGATGCACCCTCATGGGGCACCTGATCATCATTACACGGACAAGAAAATCGAGTCCTTAACGGGACATAGAACTGTCCTTGATGAATGGCTCGACAAGCTTTATCAGATACACACGACGCCAACATCTGAACCAACACATAGCCTTCGGGCATGTTGGATACTCCGGCAGGTGGCTAAGAGTGGTGAAGACATCCTCACCACCACTACCCCAGACAAGTACTCCCCGGAGGATAACGATCTCAATGTTCTTACGGTCTTCGAGACCTTTTCTTCAAACAATCGGCGCAAAAGGGCGCTCAGCGACCTCGCCGAAGTCAACCGCTGCAGTCAATCCTTGGAACGACATGGCGATAACCTTCAATGCTACTGACGAACCACGGGCCGATCAGTCCGAGCACCAGCCGCTCTAGTTCTGAACCCAATTGTGGACGGCTTTCGGCTGACTAAAGTGCTCATGGATGGTGGTAGCGGATTAAACCTCATTTATGAGGACATGCTCGACAAAATGCAAATGGACAAGAACCGCATCGAGCAGAGCAGTACAACCTTTCGAGGCATTATTCCCAGTCGAGAAGCACGATGTTTGGGAAAAAATGAACTTGATGTAGTATTCGGCACACCTGAGAACTACAGGTCCGAAGAGTTAATCTTCCAGGTGGCACATTTCAATAGAGGATATCACGCCCTGTTGGGGCGAGACGCATTCACACGCTTTCAAGCTATACCTCATTACGGGTGCATGAAGCTCAAAATGCCTGGGCCCAGCGGAGTCATCACTATCAGTAGTGATCCGGACATAGCACTCCATGCCGAAAACAAAACCGCATCCCTGGCCCTCGAAGCACTATCCGAAGCCCTCGCGACCGAGGAGCTCACCGCTCTGTGCTCCACAGTGGATAGAGATGACATAATTCTCGATAAGAGGCCTAAATCCACTTCTTTCAAGCTAGCAGGCGAAATAGTCAAATTCCCAGTCCACCCGACGGATCCTAATAAAACAGCATCCATCAGAGCATAGCTGGATCTGACGGTCGACGCTGCTCTAAGAGCATTCCTGCGTGAGAATTAGGACATCTTCGCCTTGCACCCTTCGGATATGCCAGGAATCCCACGCAGACTGGCCGAACACAGCCTCAACATAATAAAGGGGCTCAAGCAAGTCAAGCAGACGCTTCGGTGATTTTCCGAACCCAAGTGACAAGCTATGGGGGAGGAGCTAGCCAAACTACTTGAAGCTGGGTTTATTCGAGAGATAAAACACCCGGATTGGCTAGCAAACCTGGTCATAGTGCCAAACAAGGACAAATCCTGTCGCCTTTGTGTCGATGTCAAAGACCCCAATAAAGCCTGCCCTAAGGACCCCTTCCCACTACCCCGCATTGACCAGATCATTGATGCAACCGCAGGGCACGATTCATTATGTTTCCTCGATGAATACTCCGGATACCATCAAATTAAGATGAAGGAATCCGATGAAGCCGCCACGACAGTCATTACTCCGTATGGGCCTTTCTGCTTCAACACTATGCGTTTCGGACTCAAAAACGCCAGTGCAACCTACCAACGCATGATTCAAACATGCGTGGAAAAAAATTGGCAAGATGGTGGAGGCATACGTAGATCATGTAGTCATGAAAACTAAACATGTCGAATCTTTGGTGGAAGATTTACGTCTTACATTCGACAACCTTCGAACATACGACATACGACTCAATCCGGGAAAATGCGTTTTCGGCGTTCCGGCCGGAAAGCTGCTCGGGTTCATCGTTTCCAATAGAGGAATCGAGGCAAACCCGGCCAAAATCCGAGCCTTGTCACACTTGGCAATTCCAATAGACCTAAAGCAGGTCCAAAAACTAGCTGGGTGAGTGGCAGCCTTGAGCCGCTTTATCTCCAGATTAGGAGAGAAGGTGCTGCCGCTATATCACCTACTTCGACGTATCGACCACTTTGACTGGACGAATGTGGCAATAGCTGGGTTGGAAGAAATAAAAGCTCTACTAGCAAACAACCTAGTCCTTGCCGCGCCTAACATTGGCGAACCCATGCTACTATACATATTTGCAACTCACCAGGTGGTGAGCGCAGTACTTGTCGTTGAACGAGAGGAAGAGGGACATAAATTCCCACTCCAAAAACCTATATACTACGTATCGACGGTTCTCACACCATGTAAATCCCGGTACCCGCACTATCAAAAGATAGTGTATGCGGTTTTCATGGCATCTCGGAAGTTGAGGCACTATTTTCAAGAGTGCTCGATCATGGTGGCCTGTGAGGTACCACTCAATGATATCATAAATAATCGAGACGCCACCGGCCGCATTGCAAAATGGGCCATTGAGCTCCAACCATTCAAAATAACATGCAAACCACGCTGGGCTATTAAATCTCAGGTGTTGGCCGACTTCATCGCCGAATGGACAGAAGCCGAACTCCCCAAAGAATATGGTACATACTCCAACTGGGTGATGTACTTCGACGGCTCTAAAATGTTAGCCGGATTGGGGGCTAGCGTCATCTTAACATCCCCTATAGGGGACACAGTCCATTACGTATTGCAAATCATGTACACGAACTCCAATAACGAAGTTGAATATGAGGCCCTACTACATGGTCTCCGGATGGCTGTTTCTATGGGCATACAACACCTCGATGTGCGTGGGGATTCAAACCTTGCAATATACCAAATAAACGGAGAATTCAGTGCGAAAGATCCAAAGATGGCAGCTTACCGCAATGTTGTGCTCAAAATATCAGCTCAGTTCGATGGGCTCGAGTTTCATCATGTGGCCCGTGACAGTAACCAAGCAGCGGACATCCTTGCTCGAATGGGCGCTAAACTTGACCCCGTCCCGCCTAACACCTTCATGGAAAGGCTCTTCAAGCCATTCGCAGTATGACAGGACGAGAGCAGAAATACCAGTCCGGCGCCGATCACACGCCTAGATGCCGAACACGATTTGGACATCATTGGGGGCTCGGGCACAGATCCAACACCTCCTGCCCATGTAATTATGGCGATAATCAACCCATGCATCAAACCCTTCCTGGCCTACCTTAATAGGCAGGAGCTCCCTCATGACCAGAATGAGGCTCGTTGCATCGTTAGATGTTCCAAAGCCTACAAGGTTCATGAAGGAGAGCTCTATAAGAAAAGCACTACCGGAGTCCTTCAAAGATGTATCTCCAAAGAGGAGGGATGGAAGCTCTTGGCCAAAATACATGCTGGTCTTGGCGGCCACTAAGGGAGTTCTGGACTAAGGGGTCCTCAGGCGTCCGGCCTGTTGGACATGGGCCGGACTATTGGGCCATGAAGATACAAGACTAAATATTATCTCACCCATGTCCGGATGGGACTCTCCTTGGCGTGGATGGCAAGCTTGGCGTTCGGATATGAAGATTCCTTCGTATGTAACTGACTTTGTACAACCCTAGTTCTCTCTGGTGTCTATATAAACCGGAGGGTTTAGTCCGTAGAGGCAATCATAATCATATAGGCTAGACTTCTATGGTTCTAGCCATTACGATCTCGTGGTAGATCAACTCTTGTAACCCCCGTACTCATCAATATTAATCAAGCAGGACATAGGGTATTACCTCCATCAAGAGGGCCCGAACTTGGGTAAAACTTCGTGTCCCTTGTCTCCTGTTACCATCAAACTCAGACGCACAGCTCGGGACCCCATACCCGAGATCTGCCGGTTTTGACACCGACATTGGTGCTTTCATTGAGAGTTCCACTGTGTCGCTGTCAGAAGGTTCGGTGGCTCCATCCATCATCTACAATGATGCTACCCTAGGGCAGGTTTTTCTTCCTGGCCAGATCTTCATATTCGGCGGCTTAACACTGCGGGCCAACTCGCTTGGCCATCTGGGGCAGATCGACAGCTACGCCCCAGGTCACCCGATTAGTTCTGGAAACCTGGACTATGTCGCTGATATCCGAGGAGACTTGATCTTCCAAGGATTCACAACCCCAACCTCCACTTTGGCCTTAGAGCCGGAGCGCCTCGCCAGTATTGAAGACGAGATTTCTAAACCCGCTGGACTATCTGTGGCCACTGAGCCTAGTACGGGAGAGCCGGAGGAAGCAGCATCACCGGCATCCATCGCCAAGCCGGACTCTTCTCCGGGCGACGGCTCCGAACTCTCGGAGTCACCATCGTGTGAGCTCGGCCAAGGAATTCCCTCCCTGCCATACTCCACGAATTCTCTCCTCCCTCAACAAACCTCGCCTTTAAGAGAGACTCTGGACTTGATGCGATCCCTTGTGATTTTGGAGGAGCAACGTCCGAACTACACCCAGCCCGGACTAGGGGCTGAGAGTGGGGAATTTTACGTCCCACCCACCACCCACTTCATCGCCAGAATAGAGGACTTAACTGACAAGCTCGATTACGGCTCCGAAGACATTGACGGTATGGACGATGATGCCGGAGAGGAACAAGCCAACTACCCGCCGTTTACCGGACGCTGGACAGCCACCTCTTCGTATGACGTGTACATGGTGGATGCACCCAGGGAGGGTGACAGCTATAAAGAGAAAAATCCAATAGAGGATAAACCTCCTGAGATACAACAAAAGCGCCGACGCCGCCGCTCTAAATCACGCTGCAGCAAAGACAGCAGTACCGCCACGAGAGACAACAACACTCCAGATGATGCCGAAGACCAAGAAAATCCCATCGAGCAATACTCCGAACAAGACGGTCGGGAGGATGGATGAGTTAGCCCTGATAAATAGGCTACAAACGAAGACTCGGAGGACAATAATTATCTTCCACCCTCCGGCGATGAGGTGAGCCTCGGTGACGAAGACTTTATCATGCCTGAGGAACCTCTCGAGCAGGAGCGCTTTAAGCAACGGCTAATAGCCACTGCAAGGAGCCTGAAAAAGAAGCAGCAGCAGCTTGAAGCTGATCAAGATCTGCTCAACGATAGATGGACTGATGCCCTGGTAGCAGAAGAATACGGCCTCGAGCGCCCAACCAAAAGTTACCCGAAGCATAAACTGCTACCTCAATTCGATGACGAAGAACTTGAGCCCGTACCATCATCGTGTAATGCGGCTGATCGACCACCATGTGGCCGGGACAAAATGGCAATTCAAGCCGAACACCGGCTCGTCCTACCTCGCCGTAACGTCAGAGACAAAACTGCTCAGGGATACACGTATGACCTGCGGCAGGACTTGAAGAATAAAGAAAGTCCAGCCAGATCAATCTACGGATCATGGGGGCATGCCCCGATGCGCGACGACGGCTATCAAGCCAAACATGGCAAACACAATTACGTCCGAGCCGAAAATCGCAGATGGACTCCATCCGAACTACGTCACGATCTGGCCCGATACAGAGGTGCCGCACACCCCCTCTGCTTCACTGATGAAGTAATGGAACATGAATTCCCAGAAGGGTTCAAACCCATGAATATCGAATCATATGATGGAACCACAGATTCCGCGGTATGTATTGAAGACTTCATTCTCCATATTCATATGGCCTGCAGCGATGATCTTCATGCCATCAAATACCTCCCCCTAAAACTCAAGGGGACGGCCCGGCACTGGCCGAACAGCCTGCCTAAAAACTCCATTGGCAGCTGGGAGGACTTGGAACAAGCCTTCCTAGACAACTTCCAAGGTACATATGTTCGAACTCCAGATGCCGACCACTTAAGTCACATAATTCAATAGGCCAGAGAGTCAGCCAGGAAATTCTAGACTAGGTTCTTAACCAAAAAGAACCAGATCGTCGACTATCCGGATGCTAAATCCCTAGCGGCCTTTAAACATATCATCCGGGACGAATCGCTTGCCCGACACCTCGGCCAAGAAAAGCCGAAGTCCATGGCAGACCTCACGGCGCTTATGACCCGCTTTTGCGCGGTCGAAGATAGCTGGCTAGCCCGTAGCAATAACAATGCAAGAGAACCTGGCACTTTGCAAGCCAGAAATAGCAATGGCAAGCCCTGAGGCAACAGACACAAGCGTCGAAGCAACGGTGACAATACCGATGACATGGCGGTCAACGCCAGATTCAGTGGTTCCAAGTCCGGTCAGCGGAAGAAGCCATATAAAAGAAATAATCAGGGCCCATCTAGCCTGGAGCACATACTCGATCGTCCATGTTAGATCCATGGCATCCCTGATAAACCAGCCAATCATACTCACCGGAGTTTTTGGGTCTTCAAACAGGCCGGCAACATAAATGCCGAAGACAAGGAGAAGGGGTCGCAAAGCGAGAATGACGATGAGGAGCCCCGTCCACCGAACACAGGGGGACAAAAGAAGTTTCCCCCTGAAATCAAAACAGTGAACATGATATACGCTACCCATATCCCCAAGAGGGAGCGCAAGCACGCCCTCAGGGACGTCTATGCGATAGAGCCAGTCGCCAAAAAATACAACCCATGGTCGTCAAGCCCGATCACCTTCGATCGCAGGGACCATCCGACCAACATCCGTACGCACTGGTCCTTGACCCAATAATTGACGGATTCCACCTCACACGAGTCCTCATGGACGGTGGCAGCAGCCTCAACCTGCTTTATCAGGATACAGTGCACAAAATGTGCATCAATCCATCAAGGATCAAGCCCACCTAAACTACCTTTAAAGGAGTTATACCAGGTGTAGAGGCCCGCTGCTCGGGCTCAATCACATTGGAGGTCGTCTTCGGATCTCCGGACAACTTCTAAAGCGAAGAGTTAATCTTCGATATCGTCCCCTTCCGAAGTGGCTATCATGCATTGCTCGGACGAACCGGGTTTGCCCGATTCAATGCGGTGCCACACTATGCTTATCTCAAGCTCAAGATGACCGGACCACGCGGTGTCATAACAGACAATGGAAACACGGAGCGCTCCCTCTGTACCGAGGAGCACACCGTTGCCCTGGCAGCAGAGGTACAGAGCGGCCTTCACAAGCAGAACCTTAATTCGGCGGCCAAACTCCCGGACACCGTCAAACGAGTCCGGACTACTCTGCGGCATGACAGTACAGCTCGTCAGGAGCTCGATTAGCAATTCGACGTCCGTCTCAGTCCCGACCAAGTGGCACCATATGTACCGCGCGTACATAACTATGCACTAAAAATACCATGGGCAGAGACTGAGGCATAACCAGACTGTGGTCCACAATATGGCTCGACCTTCCTTTGACACACATACTTTTACTTTACTTTTTTTATCCTTTTCAGGTTTCTTCTTCGCAGGCCCCTCTCGACAGCCTCATAATCGGTCCTTTTGAAGGACCGATATACCAAGTTGGCAAGTAGCACAGACGTGTGGGGGAATCTCTAGATGCTCTTCTCAACGCTCATTCTACCTGCTTTCAGGACCCATACGCAGCTCCTCCTTGGTCTTGGCATGTTAAATAGCCATTGTTGCTTATCGCACTATTTGTACGAGATACGCTTTGACATATTTTTCAAACTATAATGGAAACAGTTTGCGGTCCAACTTTTGCAGCACTAGCTTGCTACTTCATTTTTTCTTGATAATCTTATCAATTGTGCTCGTACACTTTGGTACGCCTTGAATCGTCGGGAGATTTACTACGCTCCATTCTATGGCAACAAAGTCCGAACACTTTTACAGTACAATTCGGCACCCCGAATTTCAGCATTATATGCATTGGCTCTGAATCATGTCTTTGGTCAATAGTTGGGTTGTCCGGCTCCTGTGCTTACTACCTTACGTTCCGCTCTATCGGCTAGGGTAGTAAAGGGAGAACTACTGCGATTGTGTCCCGGTTCATCCGGATGAGCACCTCAGTAAAGAAAGCTGAAAACTGACTGTCATGACGCGGCGTGAGCCGGTCAGCTGTCCGTAGGTTAGAAATCTCTTGCAATTTTTTCCACATTATGCGATGAATCGGTCTTTACCCGATCAGGTGTTTACAACACCCTAGTTCAGACTCACGAATACTAGGGGCTGCACCTAAAATTCTATTGTCAAACTCCTATGGCTAAGTGTGGGTGATAAAGCCACATAGTCCGGTTGCCTGGTTCGTTGCGCTAAACACCTCCTTCAAGGACCAAACTTTTGGATAAAGAGTGTTTTACATTAATCTCGAACACCCGCGTACTACCTACATGGGGGCTGAAGCCGACGACTGGCCAACTCTCAGACTTAATAAAACGACCGCATAGGAGGTAAAATTTTAAATAATAAACAGCAAAGCGTTATATTACATACCAGCTGTTGGGGATATTACTACTGGGCGTAAACCGGCCAGGAGTAGCCGGATTAACTTTATGAAGATTAGAAGCCCATGAAGACGTAAGAATGATGGCGCTTTATGAAGGCACAAGGCCCAAAGGCGAGTTAAGTCCTGTAGATGTAAACCGACCTTATTGTGCAACTTGCATTGTAAGATAGGAAGTATAGAGACCGAACCAGACACGTTTATGATCCGGCTTCGGGACCCTGTAAACCGGCGGGCATCAACCTATGTATATAAAGGGACGACCCAGCAGCGGTTTAGGGACAACAGACAACAACTCGAGAGCCAGTCAAAGCGGATTTGCTCCCTGGTCATCGAAACCCTAGCAATACCAATCACAACTAGACGTAGGCTTTTACCTTCATCGAAGGGGCCGAACTAGTATAAAATCCCCATGTCCCCTTGTCTGGTTTAACCCCTTTAAGCTAACCCGTTGCGATGGCTCCACGACTAAGTCCTTTCACAAGGACATCTGCCGTGACAAACCCACGACAGTTGGCGCCCACCGTGGGGCCCACCTTGGGGCCATCGCACGATGGTTTCAAGCTCTTGAAGGGAAGCTTTGATGGACTCAAGGGATACGCTGTGGGCCGGATGACGAAGAGTTGTCGCGGCAAGCTCTACATCAACAACACGGGATGGGGCTCCGAGACCGATTCAATCGAATACGGGTACCGGGTCCCCTTTGTTGGGATTCACGTTTTCATCGGCAAGATTGGCGAACCGGGCCCTGAGCCGGACACCTGCACCGACATCATCGAGACGGCTCGGCGTGCAAGCCCTTCCCCGGTTCAGCCCATGGCAAAGCATGTTTTCGTAGGTTTCATCCATGGAGCAGAATATGAGGATGAACCGGCATCCGATGGAAAAACCGTAGTCCGCTCCGATGACAAATCTTCTGGAGAAACCGAATTGCTCTATCAGTTGCAGGATGGCCGGATTAGTGGAGGCTCCGAGGGCAACAATATTCCGGACTCCCCTGATCTGCCAAACCGGGCCGCTATCTTCATGGCCTATACACAATCAGTGCCCCACTTATCAACCGCCGCGGCAATGCTCTTCGGTTCAGCAACAGCCACGCCGGCGGGGGCAGGGAGCTCTGCGCCACCTCCGGCTCAAGTTCTGTCTGACTTGTTCGACGCTTTGGCAACATTGATGGCCGCGAAGGTGGACGCAGCAGCCCGAGATCAGAACAACACGGAGATCGTAAAGGTGAAAGATCAGATAACTCAGGCTAAAGCGGACCTAGCGGCAGAGAACACTAGGATGGCTACAGAACAGGCCGAGTTGGAAGCTCAAGCCTACCGGCTTAGGCTGGATCAGAATGCTTCAAAGGAAGTCATGAGAAGAAGATACCGATTGCATCTCCCACCGAGTTATGAGCCAAGAAATCTCTTCAAAACACCAGGAGCAGGAACTAGTAACCAGCCAATATTACACCGGATGGAGGCGCCAGGGACAGGAGTGCCAGTTCGGCCGCGCACGATGGACCCGCCCCGTCAGAACAATGTTGTGCCACAGTATGTTCCAACACCCCCCGGGCATTACTCCAACTCGTTGGACAACATTGTGGCTGCAGCTTCATAGTTGGCAGCCCTCCCAACCGACGGCGAATCACCAGTTGCGGTTGAGGCACGACGAGCCATAGATCTCCTTCAAACAGCTCTAAACCAGCAGCAGGCATATTCGCACAGTCGTGAGAGGATTCATTCCACCCCCCGTCCAAGTCGGAGCTACAACAGGATGTTGAGGATGAACCGGCCGTGTCAAGCAGTGCACGTCGCCGTAACTCGCTGAAGGGCACAACCCGGCAGGGGGAGGTGCTAATGCGCAGGATGTGGTGGATCATGGTCGCGCACGTCGAGAGGCCGAGTTAGCAGCTCTGCACGGAGCCCGTCAACCCACGCCGGTTCACCCTACCGCTTCAGTAGAGCTAGGTGTGGTATTCAGTTCCTTAGAGGTGCCGTGTCTCACCCCCGCTTTGCGTAATGTGTGACTGCCCAAGGATTTCAAAGGACCTCGAAGGTACCCAATTACACCGCCGATCTGCAACCAGAGGCATGGGTTGAAAGTTACGAGATGGCAATGGAGATGTTAGATGTGGATGAAGCGATATGTGCTAAATACTTCACCATGATGTTGGAAGGAACAACTCGTACTTGGCTGAAGAGCTTACCAACTAACTCTGTCGGATCATGGGCCGAATTGAAGCACCGGTTTATCCAGAACTTCAAAGATACTTGTAAGCAGCCCATGTCAATTGTGGATCTGGCCGCTTGTGTCCAAGAGGATGGGGAGTCCATGACCCATTGGGTAAAGCGGGTCTCAGCTATTTTGCATTCACCGGATCGTATCAATGCAGATACCGCGGTGCTAACATTGGAGGGCAATTGCCGTTTTCTGCCGCTCAAACAGAAGTTAGGAAGGCTCAACCGTCACTGCAATGATATGTCAACGCTTATGGCCGCTTTGGTTAAATACGCCGATTTAGATAATACCAAAGACCCTGACTCAGAGGAGGACAAACCGGGGAAAGGGAAAAAGAACGGCAACACCAAGGGTCAGCAGCATAATCCGGCAGGCCATGGGAACAATGGTAAGCGCAAGGCCAACAACAGTTTGGAATTTGTGGCTAACACCAATGCTCAGGAGAATGGTTAGCGTCGTAAGGGCAAGCAGCCCCAGAGGGGCGGAGGTTCAGGCCCCAATTTGGAGCGCCTGTTAAATAAACCCTGTCCAAAGCATGGATTAAAGGAGAAGCCAACATCGCATCTTTGGAAGGATTGTTATATCATGCGAGATTTCAAGAACTCCAATATGTTTCAGTACGATAATGGCCCACCCGGCGGTTCAGGAGGTGGTTTCCACGGGCCGGGTTATGGAGGCGGCAGCTCCAGTTCAGGATTTTAGGACAATCAAACCGGACACAACAATCAAGGGAACCAAGGCAACCAGTGAGGTTACAACCATCAGGGGAACCAGCAGCAGCAGCAGTCGGGTTATCAGAGCAATCCTAAGAAGTTAAATAGTGGGCAATATCATGTCTTCACCACTAGCTTGTGTAAGCGTGATCAGAAGCTTCACAAGAGGGCAGTGAACTCTGGTGAATCGGCGGTGCCTCAGTATTTGCGCTGGTCTGAGCAACCCATTTTATGGAGTAGAGAGGATCACCCGCCCCGGGTTGACAATCCGGGTCATTTGGCCTTAGTGGTGGCCCCTCAAGTTGGGGGATATAAGTTCACTAAGGTACTCATGGATGGGGCAAGTAGTATCAACATTCTATATTATGATACCTTCCGTCGTATGGGGTTGACAGATAAGAATCTTAAACCGTCAAACACCATTTTTCATGGTGTGGTGCCTGGTAAGTCTGCATATCCGGTGGGCAAGATAGCCTTAGAGGTGACTTTTGGAGATGATCATGATTCAAGATCAGAAACATTGACTTTTGAGGTGGTGAAAATCAAAAGTTCGTACCACGCTTTGTTTGGGCGACCGGCTTACGCTAAGTTCATGACGAGGCTGTGTTATGTTTATCTATAGCTTAAGATGCTAGGTCATAAGGGGACCATCACAGTACACCGGAGAAGGAAGATCGCTTTGGAATGTGAGGAAGGTGATGCGGCTTATGCTGAGTCGGTTTGTGCCACGGAGGAGCTGAAGTTTTATAAAGACCAAGTTGATCCAGCAGATATCACTTCTTTGAAAAAGCCAACTACGAAACATGATCCGGCGTTGAAATTTAAATCGGCCACAGATACTAAGATGGTTGATTTTGTTCCTGGTGATTCATCCAAGCAGTTCAGCATCAGCGCTAACCTGGATCCCAAATAGGAAAGCGCACTCATCGAGTTCATCCGTGAGAACCAGGACATCTTTGCATGGAAACCTTCTGACATGCCAGGTGTACTGAGGGAACGCGCTGAGCACACACTTAACATTGATCCTAAGTTTAAACCGGTCCGGCAGTTTCTCCGCCACTTCAATGAAGAAAGGCGCAAGGCTATTGGTGAAGAGGTAGCTCGGTTGTTGGCCGCAGGGTTTATCGTGGAGATCTTTCACCCAGAGTGGTTAGCTAATCTGGTGCTGGTTCTTAAGAAAAATGGCAGGCATATGTGTGTAGATTACACAGACTTGAACAAGGCTTGCCCTGCAGATCCCTTTGCCCTCCCTCGTATTGATCAGATTATTGATGCTACGGCGGGTTGTGACCGTTTGTGTTTTTTGGACGCTTATTCTAGTTATCATTAGATCAAAATGGCAGTTAAGGACCAGGAGAAGACGGCTTTTATAACTCCTTTTGGAGCCTTCTACTATGTCTCCATTCCTTTTGGGCTCAAGAGTGCCCAGGCGACTTATCAACGTTGTGTTCAGAATTGTCTTCATAAGCAGATTGGGCGCAATGTTCATGCATATGTAGATGATATTGTGATAATGTCCAGGAAGGAGGAAACATTGATAGATGAATTGAGAGAAACCTTTGACAACCTCCGGGTTTACAAGATGATGCTCAATCCGGAAAAGTGTGTCTTTGGTGTCCCGACAGGCAAACTCTTGGGTTTTCTGGTGTCAAACAGAGGCATTGAGGCTAATCCGGAAAAAATCTCAGCAATTACATCTTTGGCTAAACTGGCGTGTATCAATGACGTTCAATGTTTGGCCGGCCGGATTGCGGCTCTGAGCTGGTTTATCAGTCGTCTTGGGGAGAAGGCTATCCCTCTATATCAGATGCTAAAGAAAACAGATGATTTTGTCTGGAGTGAGGCGGCTGATAAAGCATTTGAGGATCTGAAGAGGACGTTAGCTGAACCGCCTGTGCTTGCAGCCCCAATCGATAAAGAGCCGTTATTGCTGTATGTGGCTGCTAATGCCCGAGCTGTTAGCGTGGCTATTCTGGTGGAGCGCAAGGAAGCTGGAAAGGAATATCCGGTTCAACGGCCGGTTTATTATATCAGTGAGGTGCTCATTGAATCAAAGCAGAGGTATCCACATTGGCAGAAGCAGGTGTATGGAGTGTTTATGGCAAGCCGTAAGCTCAAACATTATTTTCAAGGTCATCCTATCATAGTGGTCAGTTCAGCCCCTCTAGGAGATATCATTCAAAACAAAGAAGCAACTAGCCGGATTGCAAGTGGGCTATTGAGCTTGGGCCTCACTGCCTCAAATACACGCCTCACATAGCAAATAAATCCCAAGCGCTCGTGGATTTTATCAATGATTGGACATAGTTGCAGACACTAGAGGAAAAGCCAGATAACACGTATTGGACTATTCACTTTGATGGATCCAGACAGCTGGAGGGCTCGGGGCTGGAGTCATACTAACTTCCCCACGAGGTGACAAGTTTTGTTATGTCCTCCGTTTAATGTTCCCTTGTACTAACAATGCAGCTGAGTATGAGGCCTTACTCCACGGTCTTCGGATGGCTAAGGAGATGAACTTAAGCCGGGTTAAGTGCTTTGGGGATTCAGATTTGGTGGCTCAACAGGTGTTTGGCACTTGGTATTCTAAAGACCCACTCATGGCTGCATATCGACGAGAGGTGGACACAGTGGCTGGTCACTTCAAGGGTTATCAGGTGGACCATATAGACCGGCGAAAAAATGAAGCGGCGGACGCTTTAAGCCGCCTTGGTTCTCAGCGTAAACCGGTCCCTGACGTGTTGCATAATCCGTCTGTCAAGGTACCAACAGAGGAGGAGTTGGCTATTCCTGATCCGGAGGCTCAATCGGTGGCAGCTTTGTATGTCATATCGGATTGGACAATCCCATACCTGGCTTACATGAACTGGGGCGAGTTACCGGAGGATGAAACCTCGGCCCGGCAGATAATCCGGCGTTCTAAGTCGATGACCATACTCAACGGAGAGTTACATCGTTACAGCATCTCAGGGGCAATTCAGCGTTGTGTCTCTCCTCAAGAGGGTTGTGAGATTTTGCGAGAAATGCATGAAGGGGATTGTGGTCATCACGCCGGTTCAAAGTCTTTGGTAGCTAAAGCTTTTCTCCACTATTTTTATTGGTTAACAGCTCACGCTGATGCGGAGGATTTAGTCAAAAGATGTGACGGTTGTGAAAAATTCGCACGACGTGCTCATATTCCGGCTCAGGAGTTGAGGATGATTCCAATAACTTGGCCATTTGCAACTTGGGGGCTTGATATGGTTGGACCCTTCAAGCGATCCAAGGACAAAAGGACCCACTTATTAGTGACAGTTGACAAATTCACCAAATGGGTGGAAGCAGAGCCAATCAGTAAGTGTGATGCGGCCACAATGGTTCAGTTCATCAAAAAGGTGATATTCCGGTTTGGCTTTCCACACAGTATTATAACTGATAATGGTACTAATCTGTCAACGAGAGAGATGGAGGAATTTTGCCAACGTGAGCATATCCGGCTTGATATAGCATCGGTGGCTCACCCCCAATCTAATGGTCAAGCAGAGAGGGCAAATCAAGAAATTTTGAGAGGTATTAAACTCCTGCTTATGGTTCCTTTGAAGCGGACACCGAGTTGTTGGGTTGAGGAGTTACCTTCTGTGTTATGGAGCATCAACACCACACCCAACAGATCTACGGGTTTCATGCCTTTTTTCATGGTTTATGGAGCGGAGGCAGTTCTTCCTAGTGACATACGTCACGACTCGCCCCGTGTGGCAGCTTATATTGAAGCTGATAATGAGACAAACCGTCAGGATTCCCTGGACCTGTTAGATGAGGAGCATGATCTTGCAGCAGCACGTTTGGTGATTTATCAACAAGATCTCCGACGTTATCACAGCCGCCGGGTTAAGACCAGAACTTTTCAAGAGGGCGATCTGGTGCTCCGCCTCATCCAGGATCAGACTGATATGCACAAATTATCCACACCTTGGGAAGGACCTTTTGTGGCCAGCAAGAATCTGCACAAAGGGTCTTACTACCTCATTGATGTTCGAGAGCACAAAGACTCATGTAAATCGGAGGGGAGACCAAGCGGCCATGGAATATAGCTCTTCTTCGGTCTTACTATACTTGAGCCACAGGCTCTTCGTATGTACATATTTATGACAATCTATATATTATATAATAAGCCGGAGCCTCGAATAAAGCGGGGTCTCTGTTCTGTTTACATCGTGTGTGAGCTTACAAGAGTTTCTACTGACAAAGCGAAGTTTTGTTAAACCGGTCTCTGCGGCCGCACGGATATAAAGAAAATCACAAGGGGGCTTGGTCGTATCTGAACCATAGCTACACCTCTTGACCGGTTTGAAACCACAAATGGATATCACTAGGGGGCTTGGTTGTTGTCACACCATAGCTACACCTCTTGATCGGTTTAACACCACAAAGGGATATCACTAGGGGGCTTGGTTGTTATCACACCATAGCTACACCTCTTGATAGGCATTAAGCCAAAAGTAAATTATGTGGAGCCAAAGAGAGTCTGTTGCATTACGCACAGCTCAAACATAGGTAACCACCGAGCACAGCTCACATGTTACCTGGGGGCTCTTTGCTTCCAAAAGAACAATGAGTTTTCAACCCTTGTAATAGGCTATCAAGCCAAGCTTGGAAGCCAGGTGTATTCACCTAAAACCCCGGGTTATCCTACCTCTTTAAGTAAGTCACTCCATCCAGGTAAACTTGGTATGACCCATCGAATGTTTGACAAGTCAACCCCATGGACCCTGAACTTGTCAAAGTTAAATCGGTGATT
The DNA here is from genome assembly GCF_018294505.1 of Triticum aestivum. Classification (NCBI taxonomy): domain Eukaryota; kingdom Viridiplantae; phylum Streptophyta; class Magnoliopsida; order Poales; family Poaceae; genus Triticum; species Triticum aestivum. Next base: position 229,403,349 of record NC_057806.1, on the reverse strand, counting down.
GGTTAAAGATTGAGGTCCATCTTAAAAAGGCTTTGCAAAATGGTTTAACTCAGCGGCCTGGCAGCCCATGAAAAGCCTTGATTTAGGGCCTGGCAGCCCATGAAAAGCCTTGCATACCTCTTTTGTATTTGTTGTTTTAACATCTTTTGATAAGGGATTTATAAACATTTTTTCTGACAAACCGGTGTTCATTACAAACCGGCATGACTTTCAGCGCTTCGTTGTTAAGTACATGATCAAATTCTAAACTAGTAGCGAATTGCTCGGACTGGTCTTGACTAGATGTCACCAACCTTATACGGACAAATCAACGGCTTTTAGCCCAATATGATTTCTACATGAACCGGCAAGAGGGCCAGGAGTTATTAACACTCCGGATTAATGTTTTTACCTCAACCATACAAGCAGTTGGTCAGCCAACAAGGTATATCACAGGTATTACTTATTTTATCGGATTACTACAAACTTTGGTTATCCATCCAAGTTGTGTATGGCTTTTGGGCATCATAACCCGTCTAGTGGTAAACCACTAGAATGCTTTTTAGTTTTCACATGCAGGAACATAAAGGATTATGCATACATGAATTCCAAAAGTGGAGCAAGTTCTCACAATGTCAAAGCACCACAAAACATGCTCGATGGCATGACAGATAAAGGGGTTTTTGCTATCCTATTACAAGAAGCTTCAAAATGGCTCCAATTGAATAATTGTTTCTAAGCAGTGGCACACAATAGCTGGTAAACCGGCTGCCGGTTTAAGACGCTTCGTCTAGACGGCTTGAGTGTTGAGGATCATTTGGTGCAATCACTTCTTCATCCCTCCCCAGACGCTGGAAATCAACCATTGACCAATCGATCCCGGTTAAAGCTTGAAACACGGCTTCTTCATGGATAAGGCTAGAGGGGTTAATGTCAGGAGCGTAAGTATGCTTACGGATTGGAGGCACATGTTCTTCGACTTCATGGATTTCGGCAGGCTGTCTCTTCCCTTCAGTGTCGTAAGCCAGCTGGAAATGAGATAAATCTGTGTCTTCTGCCAGTTTGCTGGCTATTGGCCGATCTCCTTTGCCAGCCTTCGGAGATCATCATTGTCGAAGTTTGAACTGTCCTCCTTCACACCTGGATATCCTTTAATGATGTCATCCGCTTCAAGATCCGGAATCCATGCTTTGGCCCGGATTAGTGCGGTCAGCGCTCCTGCTCTTGCGGCTGCCTTCTTCAGTTCAGCAATCCGGGCTGGTAGCATGGCCAGCTTCTCAAGGGTTTCTTTTATCAGTGTTGGTGCCGGTTTATTGTAGGCTGTAGTGCATATAGCACGTTGGGATCCAGAGTAAAGCTGTTCTATTAAGTTGTAAGCCGCTTTAAGCTTCATCCGCATATCAGCGCCCAGATGAGTAATGCGAGTGCCTGTCATGGTTTAATATCAACCCAACCGGTAAACAATAAGATCTCATGAATTGGACAAACAACATAAGGAGATACTTACCAAATACAGCGGACGTCATGGCGTTGATTTGTTGCTTCAAACCAGTTAGTTCATCTACAACTGGCTTCAGGGCTGCTTTGGCATCCTCAGCTCTTTTGGTTAAACCGGCCTTTTCGGTTTCCCAGTCAGCACGTTCCTTGTTAAAAGACTCCTTTAGCTTTTCCATAGCTGTCAGGGCTTTGGTCAGATCCTCCTTGGCTTTCACAGCCTCTGCTTGTTGGGACTTCACGTTCTCTTGCAAATCAGCGGTTCGGGCATCTCTATTGCTTAGCTCGGCCTGTAACAGCGAAGATATGTCAACAACAGGATCTGTATTTTCTAAGTACTAAGCGTATAACAAGTTATGCACTTCGTACTTGGGGGCTAATGCCTATTTGCTCTATTATCAATTCATCTTTTATAAGTCTCCAGAACAATGCAAGCATTATCCTTGACACTTGGGGGCTAATGTACATCTGTTCGAAACGGACGCATGGATTCAAGACCCGGATTACCTCGCAAAGCTAAATCGGCCTTTGGGGGCTACACTGAGGAAAGCTACATAATTACATTGGTAAAGTATCGGTTTTGTTTTCACTAAGGACCTGACATTTTGAGGATCAGTAGGAGAGGATTAAAGTATTACAAAGTCCCGGTTTAAGATTCACATCATAAAACTGCCCTTGGGGGCTACTTGGGCTAGTGTTTCAGCTTTGGAATCAAGAAATAAAGGGAGATGAAAATACCTCATAGCGTTCCTTCATTAAGTTCACCTAACCGGCCCCATAATCTCGGTTTGAGTGCAGACGGTTTAAAAACCCAGAATGGAGTTCTTCAGCGCTGAGATGAGCATAACTTGACAAATCAGTGCTCCATTTACCCTTCTCCATGGTAGCATGCTCTTCTTTGGCGCTATGTTTGGCCAAGATTACAGGATGGCCACGAGAATTGTGGCCCATTCCAGTAATGATAACGTCATCTCCTGGGCCTCTGGTAGCTTTTGTGGGTGATGGGGAGTGCTAGTAACTCTCACCAGACTAGCCTGGATTGGAGCTGCCGGTTCAGTATCAGGAACATCAGTATCAGCTTCAGTTTGGATGGCTCATCAAAGGTAGCGTCAGGATGGGGACCCTCCGGTTCACGAGTTTGGTCCGGTTCATCTGTTTGCTCCTGTTCAAGAACCACCTGGTCTTCAGACGGATTGTTCACCCGAGCTTTTTAGCTGGGTCTGGCTTTGGCTCTGCAAACAAAAATAAAAGAGGTGAAAATTTAGCATATTACTCAGAATATGTAAAACATTCGAAGAAAGGTTTTGAGTATTTACCCAGCTACAGTTTTGAGAGGAGGGAGCTGGGTTGCTGTTGACTCGCCAGAGGATGAGGGAGGTGTCACCTGATAATTGGAATCGAACGGATTAAGAGGTTGTCTGAAATAACCTGCCTTGGGATAAGAATTGTCAGAAGTGGGGGAGACCTCAGATCAGCGCTTCCGAACCGGGGTATCAGGTAAACCGGCCGAAGTGACCTGTTGGCCGTTGTGCCGGGTTGTCTGGCGACCTTCATGCTGCTGCATCTTCAAAATAAATGTTGGACCCAAGTAAACAAGAGAATGAGAAAAGCTTACTTTCCGGACCGCTTGACAGGTTTTTTGTGTTGGCATAGAGTCTGAACCGGAGGAAAGGGTAATTACCTCTATGTCATCAGCCTGGCTGCCTTCTACGTCCTCCTGATAAAGATCATTGTTAATGAGATGCATGAAAAGGGAGCCAAGGGAGTCAAGTTCTACCTCAACTTCCGGTTCCTCTGCATCTTCATCAAGTCCCATGTTGATACGTTCGGCTATTTTTCGCTTTGAGGTTCGCTTGACGGCTTTGGTTTTGGGACGGGATGGCTTTGCCACTTTATCTGCAGATTTTCGCTTCCAGAAGGGGTCATCACCCTGTTTACACACAAACAGAAGGAAGTTTACAAGTTGAACAATTTAAAGATATCAAAGATAAAAAGGAAGCATAGTGCTTACAGTAGGCGGTTTATTTTGAGTGTAGAAGGGGTTCAAGCCGGTTTGGCGACAGACTGATTCTGGTTCATTCAAAATTTTCTTGACGCTTTCAGTGACCTCTTCATCGGTTACCTGAATGTTGATGTGGCATTGGGGGTCTTCTAGTTCACCGGTGTACTCACACATTAAACCGGGGCGGCGGCTTAGTGGCAAGACGCTCCAAGATATCCAGCAACGCACAAAATCAACGCCTGTTAAACCGTTGGCCATAAAGGCCCGGAGCCTAGCGAGTTGAGGGGCATATTTGGCCCGTTCCACTGAACTTAAACGTTGAGGCATTGGATGAGTGATGGAAAGCCGGTGATCACAGTAGCCTGGAAGAGTGTTCTCGTCTTCAGGAGAGGTATCTATGCAGTAGAACCAAGTCTAGTTCCATTCCTTAGGGTGACTGTGCAATTTGGCATGAGGGAATTCAACTTCCTTCCGCTTTTGAATAGAGACACCACCAAGTTTAGTGTTGGGACCGTTTACAAATTCTGTATGCTGGTTCAGATGAAAAAAGTCTCAGAAGAGCTCAGCAGTTGGTTCTTCTTGTAAGTACACTTCACAGAAGACTTGGAAGTTGCATAGATTAGACACCGAGTGGGGTCCGATATCTTGAGGTTGGAGTTGGAAACTGGCAAGCACATCTCGGAAAAACTTCGACCCGGGCGGTTTGAAACCACGGCCTATGTGGTCGACAAAGACCACTACCTCACCATGCCTCGGGGTAGGAGGATTCTCTGTTCGTGGAACTCGCCATCGAATTTTAGTTTTCTTAGGCAAGGTGCCGATATTGACCATTCCGTTCAACTGTTCCTCGGTGACCCGGGAAGGAGCCCAGTTGCAAGCGAAAAACTGTTTGGCCATTGTGGAATGAAAAGCTGAAAAAGAATGCCGGTTTACAAATCATTCATGGTGGTACACAAGATGCAATGGATTAAAAATATACAGATATGTGAAATTGCGTAAACCAGAGACTGATACAATAATGAATGACAAGGTCATATCAAGGGTATACATGTGTTGTTAAACCAGACTGTTACATTGAATGTAAAGGGGGTTTGCCGATTTGCCAGGGGACTAATGGTATGAGATAGATTTTTTTACAAGGGTAAACCGCCTACATGGTAAAGAGGATACAGATCTAAGGCGAAAAGGGCTAAGTAAGGTAAAAACAGATTTCACAGTTTGGCATGGGAATTTCAGATCTGCCGTGCATTGGATAATCAAAATATATTCTGTTCTAATCTCAAGTGCTCAAAAGGTTCGGTGAGTTCAGATGAGTTTGATATCAAGCATATGCCTTTACAAGAAGAAAGGAGTTTAAGCTACAAAGGGCGCTGAAAACTATCAGATCTAACTGGCCATTGGTGTTACTAAAGGAGGAACAACTTCAGGTTATGAAGAACACCGAACCCTAATGGCGGATCTGGGGTGAGGAGATTAGGAACTTACTGGTGCAGTAAGAAGCAGCGGAGGATCACCGCGTGTCTCTGGTAACGGTCAGGTTGATGCAGCGGCCTTTGTCGAAGCAGAGGTGAAGCTCAGTGACGGCGGCGCCGCTCAGGGGCAGAGATGTCGCGAGGAGGAAGAAGAAGTGAAGGAGACGAAGGGGGAAAAGGAGAAGGACCTATGGTCCTATTTATAAGGCGGAGCGATAAAGCGACAACTGCGGGAATCGAGGAGCTCAAAAATGGATAGTTAATAATGGTGTCGCCTCGATGATTGGATATGCATTGATGAAGGTAATCTTCTGTTTCAACGAATAGATGACGTCAGGGCAGTTTGTCATGATCCTGGAGTATGACGTCACGGCGGTTTACAAGATCAAGGTGAAGATGAAAAGGAGGAGTTTTTCTAAGTGTTGAAGATTGACATGAACAAGTTCAAACCAATCTGGGGCCTAATGTTGGGGATATTACTACTGGGCGTAAACCAGCCAGGAGTAGCTGGATTAACTTTATGAAGATTAGAAGCCCATGAAGATGTAAGAATAATGGCGCTTTATGATGGCCCAAGGCCCAAAGGCGAGTTAAGGCCTATAGATGTAAACTGACCTTATTATGTAACTTGCATTGTAAGATAGGAAGTATAGAGACCGAACCGGACACGTTTATGATCCGGCTTCGGGACTCTGTAAACCGGCGGGCGTCAACCTATGTATATAAAGGGACGACCCGACAGCGATTTAGGGACAACAGACAACAACTTGAGAGCCAGTCAAAGCGGATTCGCTCCCTGGTCATCGAAACCCTAGCAATACCAATCACAACTAGACTAGGCTTTTACCTTCATCGAAGGGGCTGAACTAGTATAAACTCCCCGTGTCGCCTCGTCCGGTTTAACCCCTCTAAGCTAACCCGTTGCGATGGCTCCATGACTAAGTCCTTTCACAAGGACATCTGCCGTGACAAACCCACGACACCAGCCTTGTTTTCATCATACAGGAAGGCACAATATGAATAATTTCATTCAAAGATAATGTCTTTTGAACATTGCCCTTCTACAATACGGGATCCCTTCAAGACATCTTCAAAATACCTCTCGGGTGTGCGGTGCTCCTTGCCTGTGGGCGGTCCTTAGGTCGCAAGCTTGACAACATCCATCTTCGCCCATTGTATCTTGACACGGGCGAAGGCCATCCGCGCACCTTCTATGCAGACTGATCGCTTGATGGCATCAAGACGAGGGCAGACATCGACCAGCCGCTTCACGAGGCCGAAGTAGCTGCTGGGTATGGCTTCTGCAGTCCATAGCCGGATTATCAAATCCTTCATGGCTAGCTCGGCCACCCTATGCAGTTCGACCAGCTGTTTAGCTGATCGCTAAAGGGCACCGGATGTTCTGGAGAAAGGTATTGCGACAAGAACAACTTCTCCGTTGAGCTCCCCTCTTCGGCTCGGAAGAACTTCGCAGCGTCGGCAACACTGCGCGGTAGATCCGCAAACGCCCCTGGAGAACTCCAAATCCGGGTCAGTAAGAGGAACCTTTTCTTCACATACTTGCTCTGCATAATAAAGGCCTTACCAGCCGCAATTTTTCTGGCCTCTTGGATCTCCTGGAGGGCGCCTTGGGCTTTGGCCCGGGCATCTTATGCACTTTGGTGGGCCTTGGAAAGTACGAAATCTTGATCCGCAACGTGGCGCTCCAAGGACTCACATTTCTGCACAGCATCCTAGATCTCCTGCTGGACCTCGCCAACCGTGGCCTCATGTTTCTCACGAGCGGCTTGTTCCTTCGCTGCTATCTCCTCGGCCTCAGCCAGCGCCTTCTTGAGGGCCTCCACCTCGGTCTCCTCCCCTAATAATAAATATCATGACACTAGGGTCAGTACAAATCATCCATCCTTTTCGGATATACACAAGTACATTGCATACCTTGTTTATCTTCTAGTTGTTTTTTTACACGGCCGAGTTCTCCCTCGGCCCTCTCCAGCCTCTGCTTCAGTCCGGAGACTTCAGCAGCATGAGATGTCGCGGCTAGTAGCGACGCCTGCTTATTCACATAGACATATGTGGTTAGTCTCTGCGAAAAACTATTTGATCCTCTGTCCGGCTATTCTTCCCGAACACCGGACAGAGTCTCAGGGGCTACCGTCTATAGTGTGACTTCCTTTTTACATAATTATGTCGCTTACCTCAAAGCCTGTCAGAAGTTGGGTACAGGCTTCGGCCAGTCCGCTCTTAACGGACTGAACCCTTTCAATCACCATACCCATGAGGGTGCGGTGTTCTTCCATGATAGAAGCGCCTCTCAGCGCTTCCATTAGAGTATCCGATGCCTCTGGATGGACAGAGGTCACCAGTGGGATATGTGCACCCCCTTCTTTCCAAGGAGGTTGCCTGCTTGATTCCGGAGCTGTACGGGCCTCTGAAACAATATTCGGCTGGGGGCCGCACTGGATATGGTCCCCATCGCCAGTCTCCAGGGGGATTTGTTCCCCCAGGTGTCCGGCAGCCGAGGTTTTGCCCTCCGGCGCCAGAATAATGGCCCTCCGCGCCTCTCCCTGGCTTGTAAAGGTCCTTCAGGAGACCGCCTCGGCGTCGTCCGTGGCCTTGGGAGAGGTGGCTATCGGCAGCGAATCACTGTCCATAGCCTTTGGATCCAGCGAACCTCTCGATGAGGATCGCTAGGAGCTATCGTGGGATGAACTGCAGCATGTGATTCAACACATCAGAATTACGAAATAAGAGAGTCGGGCATATAAGTGCATCAGAGCCTTCGAATACTTACGATCTGGCAGGGGGCTTCTCCCTGGGGCGCCATTCCAAGCTGCTGTCGGTGCCCGACGCGCTGTCGTCCACGAGGGAGGTTTTCCCCCTCTTTGATGCTTCAGCCTCAAGACACGTGGCGGCCGCCCTTTTCTTCCTTCCCCTGGCAGGGGGGAGTTGCTTTGTTCTTCCTCCTCCTCCTCGTCGTTGTCGGTGGCGGGTGAGGACTGGGTCTCGACGTCTTCGGACGTCATGTCCGAAGTGCCCTTATGACAGAGGCCACCTCTGGCCCCCTTGGCCTTCTTCTTGGACTTCTTCCCCGGCGCCTGGTAGGGCCCGGAACCAGCATCTTTGTCAGAAGAGGAATTGCAGGGTCTTCGGGCAGCGGAGCTGGACTCTTTATCAGCTCTGCCTTCTTCGTCCAGCTCTAAAAAAGTATATAAATATGGGGAAGCTTAGACCTGCCCCCTGAATATGTGAGTAAAGGATACACCTTGAAAACACAAGAAAACTTACCGGACTGGCGAGGTGGGTCAGGTTGTACCCATGGTCTTCTGTCTCCTTCGGCCATGTTTTGTCAGCCTTGAAGAGCACCTTCCAAATACCTTCGTGTGTAACGCCGAAGAAGTGTTGCAGGGTCTCGTGCTTAGCTGGATCGAATTCCCACAAATTGTAGGTCCAGCTTTGGCATGGATTGATCCGGCGAAAGAGCATCACCTGGATCACATTGACAAGATTGATGTTCTTGTCGACCATGCTCTTTATGCGCGTATGCTGCGCTGTTAGCTCATCCAACGAGGCCATGTCTAGGCCCTTCTCTAGCCAGGAGGTGAGCCACATTGGGGCCTTAGACCTGAACTCGGGGGCTTCGGCCCAGGTAGTGTCACGGGGCTCTGTGACATAGAACCACTATTATTGCCACCCTTTGACAGTCTCCACGAAAGTGCCTTTGGGCCACACGCCATTGGGCATCTTGCTCACCATGGCACCTCCGCACTCAGCGTGTTGGCCGTCTACCACCTTTGGCTTCACATTGAAGATCTTCAGCCACAATCCGAAGTGGGGTGAGATGCGGAGGAAGGCCTTGCACATGACAATAAATGCCGAGATGTTGAGGAAGGAGTTGGGGGCCAGATCGTGGAAATCCACCACATAATAGAACATAAGTCCGTGGGCGAATGGGTGGAGTGGAAACCCCAGCCCGCACACGAAGTGGGGGATGAAAACTACCCTCTCGTGGGGCTCCGGGGTAGGGACGATCTGTCCCTCGTTCGGAAACCGATGGGCGACTTCCTTGGCCAAATATCCGTCCTCCCGGAGCTGTGTGATGTCCTTCTCCTTGACAGAGGACACCATCCACTTGCCTTGCGCTCTAGATCCGAACATGAATGGAGTGATGTTTGGAGGCGGAAAGGATGAGGACTTGGGCGCTGGAGCTCGAGAGTGGGTAGGCAGAGAGAGAGAGAAGGCGTGGGTGAAAGGGGGTGAGTCCTTATCCCTTTATAAAGGCAATGAATATCAAGCGCCTCCCCACTAGCCTTAAAACTTGCCTGTTTCCTAAGGGCCGTGCAGGCGGCACGGTTGGATTACCCACACCCGTATTGATGAGAATCCCATAATAAGGGGACACGATCTCTGCTTTGACAAGACGTGCCAATAAAACCACATCTCGAAATATGAAGCGGCGGGCCGAAAAACGGTTCGATAATGACCGGGGTGGTGATGTGGTGTCACGCTACAAAAAGTTGTAAGCGAATTGGACTCGTGAAATATTATACTCTCTGCAGTTGTGTGTGGTGCTTGTTTCGCAGAGCCGGACACGTTCTGTGTGTTCGAAAGCTGTTTTGAAGTATTCGGAGGAGGAACCCGCCTTGCAATGCTGAAGACAATCTGCACGCCGGACACCTTGTCATTGAAGCCTGGTTCAGGGGCTACTGAGGGAGTCCTAGACTAAAGAGTCCTCGGGCGTCTGGCCTGTTGGACATGGGACGGATTGTTGGGCCATGAAGATACAAGACTAAAGATTCTCTCACTCGTGTCCGGATGGGACTCTCCTTGGCGTGGATGGAAAGTTTGGTGTTCGGATATGAAGATTCCTTTCTCTGTAACCGACTTTGTACAACCCTAGTCCCCTCCGGTGTCTATATAAATCGGAGGATTTAGTCCATAGAGGCAATCATAATCATATAGGCTAGACTTCTAGGATTCTAGCCATTATGATCTCGTGGTAGATCAACTCTTGTAACCCCATACTCATCAATATTAATCAAGCATGACTTAGGGTATTACCTCCATCAAGAGGGCCTGAACCCGGGTAAAACTTCCTGTCCCTTGTCTCTTGTTATCATCAACCTCGGACACACAGTTCGGGACCCCCTACCCGAGATCCACCGGTTTTGACACCGACAGCCACCACGCCGCAGTTCAGGCCCTTGTAAGTAAGGCCTTCCGTACAAGTTTCTTTTGGCCCACGGCCCCAGCAGACGCGTAAGACCTTGTACAACGCTACGTCGGATGCTAGCTTTTTGCCAATCAAAGCCATATGCCGCCCACTTCCCTACGAACAATCCCCATTACTTGGCCTTTCGTGGTCTGGGGCTGGACATGGTCGGACCCCTTAAAGGGGGAAGCCATAAGAAAATATAATTGTTGGTTATGGTAGATAAATTCACTAAGTGGATAGAGGCCAAACCAGTTAAAATGGCTGAAGCCGGACCGATGATAGACTTTATATCCGGTGTCGTGCACCGGTATGGTGTCCCACACAGTATTATTACTGGCAATGGCTCTAACTTTACAGTGGACAAGGTGAAAAATTGGTGTGCTAATCTAGGTATCAAACTCGATTATGCCTCCATGTATCACCCCCAAACAAATGGTTAAGTGGAACGGGCCAATGGCCTGGTAATGAGCGGAATCAAACCCAGAGTAGTGCGATCCTTAAAGGAGTCGGATAAACACTGGGTTGATGATCTCGACTCCACACTATGGGGGCTGAGGACTACACTCAATCGCACAACCGGATACACACCGTTCTTCATGGTGTATGACGCAGAGGCTGTCCTGCCCTACGATATTATTCATGACTCACCTCGAGTGCGCATGTACGAGGAGAGAGAGGCCAAGCTCGATTGGCAAGACAACTTAGATGGCCCAGAGGAGGAGCACGATGTCGCAAAGATCCGTTCCGCATTCTACCAACAACAAGCTCGAAGATACCAAAGCAGAGAAGTGCAGGCTAAGACTTATAATGTTGGTGAACTCGTTCTACGCCTACCAGGGAAGAAAAAGGAAAAGCTCAAGCCCAAATGGGAGGGTCCCTTCATCATGGATGAAGTTCTCACTGGAGGAGCCTATCGCCTTCGCAATGCATCGGACAATCGCTTAGAGCCGAACCCATGGTACACTGCCAGACTCCGAAGATTCTCCGCCTAAGTCCGAACACATTGTTCGTTACCTTTTTCTCCTTTTTTCCAGTTTTTCCCTTTTCCATTACAACTTCTAGCGTGTGTTCAGGTAAGTGGCACACTTGAGGAGTATACATCTTTAAATGTACACACCACCATAACTGGGGGCTTCCTCTAATTGAAGGCTATTATCATTTCGAGCATAAAGTCACCATATATATGTGTGTTGTTTGCTCATATACGTCCTGTCTTCGCCATTATATGCACCTCTATGACTTAAGTTTTTGCCAAGATGGGTTGCCTGGCTCCTATGCTTATGCCCTACGTTCCCGCTCGTTCGGCTAGGGCATAAAGAGAGCACCTCTACGATTGTTACAACCGGGTCATCCGGACATGTACCTCAGATGGGTGAAGCCGAAAGCTAGCGTTCTTAAGGGAATAATTGGTCGACAGACAAAAGACAAACTGCCTTTGCAGCAATATAAACTAATAAAACATAAAGATTCCTGTGATTCTTTCGCATCATGGCCTAGTCACGCATAAACACATGCTGACCCAGGGAGAGGAACCCTTAATGGAACTATTCTTTCTGGAAGATGTTTCTTATGTTAAACAGTAATATAACATAACTCGCTGAATACAGTTTGTCTGTTCAAGCACTATGACCAGATTGCCTGGTTTCCAAACATACTTGGTGTTTCCCACTGGTATAGTATTCGAAAACACTGCACCCTTGGGTTTTGGAGTTTGAAAGTGGAAAGTCTGCCATGACAATCTTTTTCAATTTGGCCGGAGATAAGCTTTACCGATAAAGTGTATCGTCACATAAAAATTACACGCATACTCGTTATCTATGCTATCTATCAGGCTGTCTAGTTTATAGTCCTACCCTAAAAATTTGGCGGCTATCTTTACTTGGTCGTACACCAAGCTAACCGGGATTTCTTGTCCGTCTGGTCCACGAGGTCCGACCCGGGCCATATGGTTCGGATCAAGTCTGGTATACCGCGTTTTCACCATGGCCCAGGCCTCCCGTGCACCTTCTCGACATGCCGATGCCTTCCACAGCTCAAAATGAAGACGAGCTCCCTTGAATAACTCTGTGAGCTCCCCCATCATTCCTGGAGGAGAATCGGATGGCCATAAAGCCTTCGCCTTGGAATCGGATGGCCATATTCCTCATGGCTTTCTGAGCTCGCTCGTGCACCTTGGATAGCTCTTGCAGCACGTCGCCTTAGAATCGGGGCACTTCTCCTTTGGGACACCCAGTTAACAAACCTGCAGGCACAAATCTCGTAATTTTTTTCCATCAGGGGATCTTATGAAAGTTAGTTTCAGGGACATACTAAATATGCTGCCCTTCAGCTTTTGGTTCTGCTTCAAGGCATCCGAGAGTTGGGCTCTTACGTCCTTCAGCTCCTCGGCTTGCCTAATGTTGGCATCCTATAGTTTGTTCTTCTCATCCCTGGTCTGTGTCGGTATACGTTGACTAGCGGCTTCTTGCCTTTCGGCATGCTTTTTATCTACCTGTGCAGCCTTCAGACTGTCCTCCAGCCGATCCGATGATCCTGTAGCCATAAACAAAACAACGTATATTTGAAAAAAAACATTGTTGGCGCAGAATTGTATTTTTCCGGACAATGATGAACCTTATCATTCGATGTCTTCTTGGACTTCTTCGGTTCGGTGCTGACAGCAGTAAGCTTGGTCCGACATTCTTCAAGCTCCTTGGATAGCATGTCGTTTTTCTCTGCGAGTACCTGATAATAGAACGATCCTTAAATCAGTTTGGGCCAAACAATTTCATGTCTCGGCACATGAGTCTTGCGCCTACAAAAAGCTCTTACCCGCATATCCTTTGAAAGCTGGTGAGTGGCTCCAGCAAGACCATCCCGAGCAGCTCGGATATATGCATCCGCAGAGTTTAGGGCATGGAACGCCTCATGGTAAAACTAGGATCGCGCATGGCCTCTTTCATTCGCCGATGATTCATCACACTCTCCACCTCGAAAATGGTGACGGATACATCATCTGAATCCTCTTGGAGATGACAATCCGACATTTTACCCATATCAACCCTAGTACTTAAGGCAGGGTCAGGGGCCGGGTTGGTCGATGCATGGCTGGCGAGGTCCCCGGATGTAGTCCGGCATATGCTCTTCCTACAAAATGGCCCAACGGAAAATATTGAGAATTATACCTCTTTGGTGAAGGCGGGAGCGTGGTAGTATCACCAGTGTCCTTTCTTTTTAAGGACTCGCCCTGCATAGGTGTCGCCTTCCTAGAACACACCTTTGGTACTGCTCGGCGAGACTATCGCCGCCCCTTCGGAGCATGTGTAACATCCCAATTTTCAATTTGGATGTTATACATAGGTCATCATATGCATATCATATTTTATGCATTTTGTTTGTGCTCCTAGAAATCTTAAGCAACTCAAGGACCCAAGGAGAGAGTTGGGGGTTTCATAAATTTTCATATTTGAATTTTATCAAATTTGAAAAGGGGATCATTTTGGTTTTAATATTTTTCTCTCCAATTATTTCCAATATTAAAAATAAAAGAGAGAAGACTTCAAAAGAAAGGAATATTGGAGAAGAAATTTTAAAATCAAATCTTTATATTTTATATGGATTTTATTTGCGATTTTATTTGAATTTAGAAAATTATGCATTTTTGAAAATTGCATTTTTAGGCCAGAAAAATGTTCACCTTGTTCTAACTAATAGGTTTAGACGGTGAAAATTGTTTCTGGCATTTTAAGATTTTTTTATATTTTATTAGGATTTTTATTTGGGCGGAATTTATTTTCAAAAAATTCACACCGACTGGGCTGAAACCCAGCCGGCCCATCCGAGCCACCGCCGCCTTGCTCGCGTGCGGGAGCCGGACTCTCGGCGGAGTCCGGGTCGACCTCCCCTCCGTGCCCCCTCGCGCAAGCCGAGGACCCCCTTGGGGCCTCTTTAAAAGCCGCCGCCCCGCCACCTCCTTCTCCACCTCGCCCCGTTGCACCCACCGCCGCCCGCAGCAACCTCGCCAGCGCCGAGCCGCTTGCGCCGCCACTGCTGCCCGTCGTTGCTCGCCGCCTCTGCGTGCCGCCGCCGCCCGTGCTGTTCGGTGGACCCACCGTTGACCGTCGCCGCCCGACGGTTTTAGGTATAAAACCTAGATCTTTTTTTAGGTTTTGTCAGATTTCTTTGGGTTCAACGGAAGATTGGTTTTTTTCTAGTTCGCTAATTAGCGAGCGTTCACTCGAACGCCACTGTTAGCGAACGTATTTGTTCATTTGTCCCTGATAGGGAACGTTCGTTCGATAGGTTTTTCTTTTTATTTTATTTTTCGGCCAGGGACCTATCTGCGATTATTTTTATCACATATCAGTCCCTGATCTTCATACCCTCGCAACTTTTTGCTCGCCTGTCCAAATCCAGTGAAACCAACGCCAAAATCTTCGACTTGTTCCCCTGTTTCCAGATAACCAATTTGAACATGGTTTTGACAACTTAAAATTTGGTTGCAAGCAGATTAAATTTGAACTTCTTTCGATCGTAGTTTGAGTTTCATAGCTTCGATTTGGTTGTTTCTTTTTGCAAATCAAAGATCTACAGTTGAACTTTCAGTTTGGATCTTTCCATTTGAGTTTTACACTTGCATCTTATGCTTGGTTGCTTATGTATGCTATTGTTTATTCATGATAGAGTTTCCGGAGTGCGAAGCGTGCTACTATGAGTCACTAGGGATTTCATATCGTCAGCAAGGCAAGTAAAACTTTGATCATATCCCTTATTACCCAGTTTTTATGCATTAGTCTCAATCCTCAAACATTGCATGAGTAGGATCTATTTAACATGTGAGTTTCAGGAAGTAGTTGTTGAGGTAGTACCTATTGCCCTTTTATTCAAACCTTGGGAGTTACTATGTTACACTTATTATACTTTGTTATGCTATGCTCGTAGACGTGGTTTGGTTTGAGTGATTCATGATAGTTGTGAGTATTATTATGAACTAAGGGTTTTACTTAAGGTGGCTACTTTAACACACATCTGGGTGGATTGGTTTATGGGCACCTGGGGAAATCCAGCGTTGTCCAAAGGAGAATCCTAGGGTATCCGTGTGATTTTCCTATGGTTCGCCACCCAGGCTCAAAGGGATCATTATGTTATTCATGCTGGAAACTTCCATGTGCAGCCACAAGCCATTATGCGCTCTGGCATAGTTGATTAAGGTGTGGGAATCCTTTCCATGATGGGCTAGCAAATGTAGGGGATTGTAGGTGTACCGGCCTATCTATCGGTTAAGGGGACCTCTTCGGAAAGACTGTGTCTCGGTCATCCATTTCTCGAACATCATGCAGTGCGAGAAATACAATGGAGGAGATCCAGTCCTGGGGGGAAAAGTGCGCAAACCTCTGCATATTGTATAAACTAATCACGGTTAGCCGTGTCCCTGGTTATGGACATCTTGAGTATCTCGTGCTTGAATTACTATGTTGATCTCATCACTTTACTTAATTAATTTGTCGGGTTATTAATTATTAATCTTGGGATTGGGATGGGGTTACCATTATCAATGTTTTCAACAAACTTTGTAGTTAAATAAAATATATTCCTTTGTTGTAGGGAAAAACTAGCTTTATGCAAATGATAACCATAAAGCCTCCACTATCCATATATGCATATAGTTATAGCTGTTACTTGTTCATTGCTCTATAGTGTTATCTTCCCAGCATATTCCATGTGTTGATCTACACAGGCTGCAACATATTATGTTGAGTTTTCAGACGAAGAGTAAGGTGTGCTAGGTCGTTGTCGTGCACTCAGCTATGCCGTTGGAGTTGATGGACTCATTTTACCTTCGAAGCTTCTGTAGTTATCTTCATTAGATGGCCTTCAGCCATATTATTGTAATAAGTTCTCTCCTTGAGACATTCAATGTAATAAGTGTGTGATTGAACTCTGTTATAAATCCTTCAAGTACTGTGTGTGTCGTCATTACCGATCCAGGGATGACACTTATACACAGAGATTTGACCGTTTGAGGTCAGGTCGCTACAAGATGGTATCAGAGCACACGCTGCCTGTAGGAGGCAACCACTAAGATATGCCATAGGAAACTGTTCTCTACTCATTCCCAACTCTTCTCCACTTTCCACTCTATAGATGGCGGACCCAAGGAACAAGCTTTCTCAACCGGATGATGACACCCCTTTTGGACGACACTGGAAGGAACCCACTAGATACCTGAACATTGGAATACCGAGCTTCACCGGGACCTACACCGCCACTCTACCTGAAGAAGAGCGCTGGACAATTCGATTACATTTTCTAGGAAGGACTTTCACACCAGTTACTGATCCCATAGAGTTTTCCTTTGATGCACCAACCTGGAGTCTAGGAAAGAGCATGGCAGCTCACATTGCCATGGGATGCATCGGCGAAGTATACCACTAGGATCTTAAGGACACCATCTACCAGATATGTGGACGCCGAGATGAGCAATGGGAGATGATCTACACCAGGAGGGACAAGTCCATTGCAGCCTACATCCAGGAGTTAAACCAACACATTCGTCGTCAGGAGAACCAGATGTGCGCCAGCATGATAGACCTGAAGAAGGTGATGACCAGGAACATGGAGCTAGAAGAGGAACTCAAGTCTACACACGATGGATATGAAGAGGAAATTGCAGTACTACTAGAAAAGAATGAAGACCTGAAGAAGAAGCTAGGAATATTCATGGGAGACCTTGCACTAGGAGAGGACAACCATCCCGAGGACTACATCATCATCGACGACACCGACTCCGACCCCGATAGTGATGATGATTATGAAGACGAAGCTGGAGCAGATATCATGGAGTCTTCTTCCGATCAAAATTTCTAGTCGACCACCATATTATCAGTAGTATTCCCCCATGTATATAGTAGTAGTCCGAGTATTTTGTAACGGTAGCTAGATCGATTGTATGCCCTTGTTTGAATTGAGTGGTGTGATATGAATGTGTTTGTCTCATGTGCATATGGGTAGTGATTTCTCCTTAGACCCCATTCTATTCTAATCTCTCCCCTCTAAACCTAACAGATGCCTCCAAGACGTGACCCCGGATTTGTCTTTCCACCAGAGCTCACCCAGTTGATCCAGCAGCAGAATGCCTTGATGCAATTACTAGTCCAGAACCAAAGCAACAACAACAACAATAATAACCCACCGCCACCACCTCCAGTTGACAACTTAGCCCGTTTTCCTAGGTTGAATCCGCCTGTGTTTTCCAGTAGCACCAAGCTGATTGTTGCTGATGACTGGCTCCGCAGGATTGGAAGGGAGCTAACCACCGAAGGTTGCACATATGCTTAGAAGGTGCGCTTTGCCGCACGTCAATTGGATGGACCAGTAGCCTCATGGTGGGAGAATTACACAGCCAGTTTTCCCATAGCCAATCTCACATGGGATCAGTTTCAGCAAGCTTTCCGCATAGCCCATGTCTCTACGGGAGCAATGAATATGAAGAAGCGTGAGTTTCGCAACTTACGCCAAGGAAATCATACTGTGGGGCAGTACATGGATGAGTTTATCAAGTTAGCTCGCTATGCCCCAGATGATGTGGTCACAGATGCCGTGAAGCAGGAGAAGTTTATGGAAGGGCTGAATGATGAGATGAGTATACATTTGATGGTGGCAACATTTACTAACTACCAGGAGTTGGTAGACATGGCCCTTATGATTGAAAGCAAACAATAGCAGATAGAGAGCCGCAAATGGAAGTATGGACAGGGGAAGTACAATTCTGGAGCTCAGTAGAAGCCTTGCTTTACCCCTACCTTCGGAGGTTACACCCATAACTATGGAGGCCATACTCACAATGGAGGAGGCTCACATAACCACAGTGGGCCTAAGAATGGAAACGGGAATGGAGGAAACAGCAGCCAGAACCGTCCCAATCCAGCAACACCCGCTAAGAAAGACCCGAGTCATGTCACCTGTTACATTTGCGGGAAGACTGGACACTACGCCAATGATTGCTTAGAGTTGAAGAACGGCAATGGAAATGGAAACTCTGGGAAGAAGCCCAACCCTTTCACCAGAGGACAAGTGAACCACGTTAACATGGAGGAGGTTGAAGAGCAGCCAGATGTAGTTATAGGTAAGTTTTTGATTAAGTCATTTACTCCAATAGTTCTTTTTGATACTGGTGCATCGCATTCATACACATCAAGGGGATTTGTGGAGACCTATGTTAGTAAGCTCACCTGGAGCGGAGTATATGGCAAGCAGTGGATGTATTTAGATGCCATTGACCATAGGTAGGCATGTTTTCCCTTCCGACCTGATAATTTTGGAGTCGCAAGGATTGGATGTGATATTAGGCATGGAGTGGCTATCCATGTATGGAGGAAATATCGATTGTGCTAGTAAGTCAATTTTACTCACCACCCCAGAGGGAAAAAGGATCAAGTATGTGTCTAGGCATGCGTCAAGGAGGACCCAAGTAAATTCTCTCTTGGGAGTTGTTCAGTAAGAAGTGCCTATAGTGAAGGATTACCTGGATGTATTTCTAGAGGAACTACTAGGCATGCCACCAGATCGAGACATAGAGTTTTTGATAGAGTTGTTGCCAGGCACTGGACCAATATCGAAGAGACCGTATCGGATGCACGCAAATGATCTGGAGGAAATTAAGAAGCAGATTAAGGAGTTATTGGAGAAAGGAGATATACGACCAAGTTCATCACCGTGGGGAGCCCCGGTGCTCTTAGTTGAGAAGAAGGATGGATCTTTGAGAATGGTTGTTGATTATCGGATTGAATGAAGTGACGATCAAGAACAAGTACCCACTACCAACGATCAATGATCTATTTGACCAGTTGCAAGGAGCTAAAGTATTTTCCAAGATCGATCTTCAATCAGGATACCACCAATTGAAGATTCAAGAACATGACATACCTAAGACAACTTTTACCACAAGGTATGGGCTGTATGAGTACATGGTCATGTCATTTGGATTTACTAATGCCCCTGCCTATTTTATGAGTATGATGAACAAGGTGTTCATGGAGTTTTTGGATAAGTTTGTTGTGGTGTTCATTGATGATATTTTGGTGTACTCGAAGAATGGAGAGGAACACAAGGAACACTTGCGCTTAGTTATCGAGAAGCTCAGGGAACACCAGCTGTATGCCAAGTTTAGCAAGTGTGAGTTTTGGTTAAGGAAGTTGGATTTCTTGGACATGTTATGTCAGGAGAAGGTATAGTCGTAGACCCTACCAAGGTTCAGTATGTCGCTGAGTGGTTGGCACCCACCTCAGTTGGAGAGATCCGAAGTTTTCTGGGACTCGCGGGTTATTATCAGAGATTCATTGAGAATGTTTCCAAGATTGCGAAACCCATGACAGAGTTGTTGAAGAAGGACACCAAGTTCAAATGGACCGAGGATTGTGAGGCCAGTTTTCAGGAGTTGAAGAAACGTTTGGGTACAGCCCCAGTACTGATCCTTCCGGATATACGCAAAGATTTCCAAGTGTATTGCGACGCTTTTCGCTTGGGACTTGGAGGTGTACTTATGAAAGATGGAAGAGTTGTTTCATATGCCTCGCGATAGCTTCGACCTCATGAGTTGAATTATGCCACCCATGATTTGGAGTTAGCAGCCGTAGTGCATGCGCTCAAGACCTAGAGACATTTCCTGATTGGATACCATTGTGATGTGTACACGGATCACAAGAGTTTGAAGTACATTTTCACGTAGAAGGAGTTGAATCTCAAGAAGAGGATATGGTTGGAGCTCATAAAGGATTATGATATGAAATTGCATTATCATCTAGGCAAGGCCAATGTCGTAGCAGACGCTTTGAGCCGCAAAAGTTATGCTAATACCCTAGTAAGTGGAGGATTACCGTAGGAGTTAGTTGATGATCTCAAGGAACTACGTTTGGAGATAGTTCCAAGAGGTTTTGTTGCAATAATGGAGGTTCAGTCTACCTTATTGGGAAAGATTCAAGTAGCTCAGAAGGATGATAAGGAAATTGTGGAGATAAAGGAGAAGACGAGCAAAGGAAAAGCCAAAGTTTTTCGTGAGGATGAGCATGAGACTTTATGGTTTGAGGATCATGTATATGTGCCCAATAATGCGGAGATCAGGAAGTTAATACTTCAGGAAGCTCATGACTTGCCATACTCGATTCACCCCGGAAACACCAAGATGTATTTGGATTTGAAGGAATGTTTCTGGTGGACGGGTATGAAGAAGGATATTGCCGAGTATGTAGTAATATGTGATATCTGTCAAAGAGTGAAGGCAGAACATCAGAAGCCAGCTGGATTATTACAGCCTATGTTGATACCTGATTAGAAGTGGGACAAACTTGGCATGGATTTCATCACTGGATTACCCAGGACCAGATCAGGATATGACTCAATCTGGGTAGTAGTTGATCGCTTGACCAAAGTGGCTCATTTTATCCCCATGAAAACTACATATAGAAGCGCGAAGTTGGCCAAGATATATATGACCAGGATCGCATGTGTGCATGGAGTTCCGAGGACCATCTTATCAGATAGAGGGACACAGTTTACCTCAAAGTTTTGGAATCAGCTGCACCAGACTTTGGGTACTAGGCCAGAGTTTAGTACAACCTTTCGTCCGCAGACAGATGGACAGACTGAGAGAGTCAATTAGATTCTGGAGGACATGTTGTGAGCTTGTGCGCTAGATTATGGATCTAGTTGGGATGATAATTTGCCCTACGCAGAGTTCTCATACAACAACAGCTATCAGGCTAGTTTGAATATGGCCCATTTTGAAGATTTGTATGGAAGAAGGTGTAGGACACCGTTGATGTGGGATGAAGTTGGAGACCGTCAGTTGTTTGGACCAGATTTGATCAAAGAGTCTGAAGAGAAGGTTAAGTTGATTCAAGATAGACTGAAGGTAGCTCAGTCCAGGCAGACGATTTATGTCGATACCAAACGCAAGGAGGTAGTCTATGAAATTGGAGATAGAGTATATCTTCGTGTGTCACCACTCCGTGGAGTTAAACGATTTGGAGTTAAGGGAAAGTTAGCCCCGAGATTTGTAGGACCATACCGAGTTCTAGAACCTATGGGAGAAGTTTCCTACAAGTTGGAGTTACCCGGAGAACTATCAGGAGTTCATGATGTGTTTCACGTTTCCTAGTTGAAGAAGTGCCATGCTGAGATGGTCGATATTCCTCTAAGAGATACAGTGCCCTGGAAGCAATCCAGTTGGAGAGTGACCTAACTTACGAGGAGAAACCTGTGAAGATTCTCGAGTTTGCCAGCCGAGTTACTCATAGCAAGGTTATCAAGTTTTGCAAAGTTTAGTGGAGCCACCATACCGAGGATGAAGCCACCTGGGAAAGAGAAGAAAACCTACGGAAAGACCACCCGCACCTATTTTCTAGCCAACCCGAATCTCGAGGGTGAGATTCATCTTAAGGGGGGTAGGTTTGTAACATCCCAATTTTCAATTTGGATGTTATACATAGGTCATCATATACATATCATATTTTATTTGCATTTTGTTTGTGATCCTAGAAATCTTAAGCAACTCAAGGACCCAAGGAGAGAGTTGGGGATTTCATAAATTTTCATATTTGAATTTTATCAAATTTGAAAAGGGGATCATTTTGATTTTAACATTTTTATCTCCAATTATTTCCAATTTTAAAAATAAAAGATAAGATAATATGACTTCTTCAAAAGAAAGGAATATTGGAGAAGAAATTTTAAAATCAAATATTTTTTTATGGATTTTATTTGCTATTTTATTTGAATTTAGAAAATTATGCATTTTTGAAAATTGCTTTTTTAGGCCAGAAAAATGTTCACATTGTTCTAAATAATAGGTTTATACGGTGAAAATTGCCTCCTCCTCCTCCACCTTGCCCCGCCGCAGCCACCGCCGCCTGTAGCCGCCTCGCCGCCGCCGAGCCGCTTGCGCCGCCGCCTGCCGCTGTTGCCCGCCTCCGCTGCGTGCCGCCACCGCACGCCGCTTGCGCCGTCGCCCGCCGAAGCCGCCCCGCCCCGCCCGAGCCGTTCGCCGGAGCCGCCATTGACCGCCGTTGCCCGCCGGTTTTAGGTATAAAACCTAGATCATTTTTTAGGTTTTGTCGGTTTTCTTTCAGTTCAACGGAAGATCGGTTTTTTCAAGTTTGCTAATTAGCGAGCATTCACTCGAACGCCACTGTTAGCAAAAGTATTCGTTCGTTTGTCCCTGATAGCGAACGTTCGTTCGATAGGTTTTTCTTTTTTATATTATTTTTCGGCCAGGGACCTATCCGTGATTATTTTTATCACAAATTAGTCCCTGATCTTCAAAACCTCAAAACTTTTTGCTTGCTTGTCCAAATCCAGTGAAACCAACACCAAAATCTTCGACTTGTTCCCCTCTTTCCAGATAACCAACTTGAACATGGTTTTGGCAATTTAAAATTTGGTTGCAAGCAGATTTAAATTAGAACTTCTTTTGATCATAGTTTGAGTTTCATAGCTCCGATTTGGTTGTTTATTTTTGCAAATCGAAGCTCTACAGTTGAACTTTCAGTTTGGATCTTTTCATTTGAGTTTTACCCTTGCATCTTATGCTCTGTTGCTTATGTATGCTATTATTTGTTCACGATAGAGTTTTCGTAGTGCTAAGCGTGCTACTACGAGTCACTAGGGTTTTTAGATCGTCAGCAAGGCAAGTAACACTTTGATCATATCCCTTATTACCCAGTTTTTACGCATTAGTCTCAATCCTCAAACATTGCATGAGTAGGATCTGTTTAGCATGTGGGTTTCGGGAAGTAGTTGTTGAGGTAGTACCTATTGCCCTTTTATTCTAACCTTGGGAGTTACTACGTTACGCTTATTATACTTTGCTATGATATGCTCGTAGACATGGTTTGGTTTGAGTGATTCATGACAGTTGTGAGTATTATTATGAACTAAGGGTTTTACTTAAGGTGGCTACTTTAACACACATCTGAGTGGATTGGTTTGTGGGCACCTGGGGAAATCCAGTGTTGTCCAAAGGAGAATCCCGGGGTATCCGTGTGATTTTCCTATGGTTCGCCACCTAGGCTCAAAGGGATCATTATGTTATTCATGCTGGAAACTTCCGTGTGCAGCCAGAAGCCATTATGGGCTCTGGCATATTGAGTAAGTTGTGGGAATCCTTTCCATGATGGGCTAGCAGATGTAGGGGATTATAGGTGTACCGGCCTATCTATCGGTTAAGGGGACCTCTTTGGAAAGACTGTGTCTCGTCGTCCGTTTCTCAAACATCATGCAGTGCGAGAAATACAACGGAGGAGATCGAGTCTTGTGGGCAAAAGTGTGCAAACCTCTGCAGATTGTATAAACTAATCATGGTGCCATGTCCCTAGTTATGGACATCTTGAGTATCTGGTGCTTGAATCACTATGTTGATCTCATCACTTTACTTAATTAATTTTTTGGGTTATTAATTATTAATTATGGGATTGAGATGGGGTTACCATTCTTAATGTTTTCAACAAACTTTGTAGTTAAATAAAATATATTCCTTTGTTGTAGGGAAAAACTAGCTTTATGCAAATGATAACCATAGAGCCTCCACTAGCCATATATGCATATAGTTATAGCTGTTACTTGTTCATTACTCTATAGTGTTATCTTGCCAGCATATCCCATGTGCTGATCTATACAGGCTGCAACGTATTATGTTGAGTTTTCAGACGAAGAGTAAGGTGCACTAGGTTGTTGTCGTGCACTCAGCTATGCCATTGGAGTTGATGGACTCATTTTACCTTCGAAGCTTCCGCTATTATCTTCATTAGATGGCCTTCAGCCATATTATTGTAATAAGTTCTCTCCTTGAGACATTCGATGTAATAAGTATGTGATTGAACTCTGTTATAAATCCTTCAAGTACTATGTGTGTCGGCATTACCGATCCAGGGATGACACTTATACACAGATATTTGACTATTTGAGGTCGGATTGCTACATCATGAGACAATGCGGTGGGTGAGGTGCGACGGAAAAACTCTTTCGGAGTAGACGTCTCCTGGGTACTTACATGGGAGGAGGGGAGAAGGCTGGGGTAATCGGCTATAATAGCCACTTCCGTGCCATCATAGCTCGCCTAATAAAGAATTCCATCCTTAAGCTCTATAAATATGTCCGGTTCTTCTTCACATCCGGGGTCTAAATCCCGATTGTGATCCTCTGGCCGTGGAGCGGGGCTGTAGACCCCCTCGACAATCTTTCTCCATTCCTATTAGAAGCGGCTGGATTAGATTCGACTAGCATAACTCTGGAAAAGGATTAAGTAAAGCCGATCGTCGAAAACTTACCTAGTCGATGGGGTTGTACATGGAAAAACCTTCCGACACTTCAAGCGAGTGAAGTCTTCCTTCTCCCCTTTGAAAAGATTAGCTAGGACGATGGCCAGGGCGGCAAAGTTGTCCGGACCCTGGCGTATACAATGGGATGCATCGTCCTCCCCATTGTAATGCCACATGGGAAAACCCCTAGATTGGAGCGGCTGAACACATCGCGTTATTGAAATTGCCATTACCTCAATTATTGACAGCCCAGAGTTGGCAAGTACTCTGAGTTTTCTTGCCAACCTCTCGACCTCCACACTGTCTCTTTCCTCGAGGCTCTAGTGATGCCAGCTAGTGCGCTTATTTAAAGGAGCGCTGGAGAATTCGGGAAGGCCGCGCCGGATTGGGCCCAGAAGAACGACGTCTTCGATATAAAACCATTCTGAGGGCCACTCTTCGGATGCCTTCTTCGGAGTGCCGGACAGGTATCCTATCCTGACTATACACCATACTTCGGCACCGCCCACCTTGAATATAGATCCCTTTTGGGAGTGGGAAACGAGGCCCAAGAATTTCCGCCATAATTCGAAATGGGCCTCGCAGCCCAGGAACAGCTCGCGGAGAGCAACGAAGCCCGTGATGTGCATGATGGAGCCAGAAGGAAAGAAACGAAGCACACCCGCTCCTCTTTAGAAGGATTGGGGAAATTTTCTGCCAGGGCTTCGCCATTAAGGGAGGTTAACCCAGCCCGAACGGGGACTAGATTCGTGGGAGGAAGATATCCCTGCCTCTGAAGTTCACTCAGATGGGCGCGTGACACAGAGCAGCTTTCCTAGTCGCCTTTTTGAGGGCCGTAGGGGCGTGAGGAGGAGCTAGGAGTGCTGGCCAAGTTTGGACGATTTCCTGTGGCGAGTTCTAAGGATTTCCATGTGGTGTGGAATGGCATCTGAGATCCAATCCCCTTGAATAGACTCTATCATTGCATGGTCGACGGGTTATTTGTAAAAGATACCTGAACCGTTCGCATTCGTCTGACACGTGGAAGCCGGAGCGGCGGCGGCAAAGACCATGATATTTAATATGGGGTCAAACTATCATCAGTCCGAATTATAATGGAGAACTCACCTTGCAAATCCAAAGACATAAAAACCGGATACTACATCGTCATTGAAGGCAAGTTCGGGGGCTACTGAGGGAGTCCTGGATTAAAAGGTCCTTGGATGGTCGGGCTATGCGACATGGGCCGAACTGATGGGTCGTGAGGATACGAGATAGAAGGCCTTCCCCCGTGTCCAGATGGGACTCTCCTTTGCGTGGATGGCAAGCTTAGCGTTCGGATGTGAAGATTCCTTTCTCTATAAACCGACTCTGTACAACCCTAGGTCCCTCCAATGTCTATATAAACCGAAGGGTTTAGTCCATAGAGGCAATCATAATCAGATAAGCAAAACATCTAGGGTTTAGCCATTACGATCTCGAGGTAGATCAACTCTTGTAACCCCTATACTCATCAAAAGTCAATCAAGCAGGAAGTAGGGTATTACCTCCATCAAGAGGGCCCGAACCTGGGTAAACATTGTGTCCCCTGCCTCCTGTTACCTTCGATCCTCAGACGAACAGTTTAGGACCCCCTACCCGAGATCAGATGGTTTTGACACCGACAACCCCCCCTTGCCCAAACCGAATTGGACTAGGGGAGGGGGCCGACCCCCCTCTTTCCTTCTCCCTCCCTCTCCCTTCCCCTTTTCCCTCTCCGGTGGAAGGAAGGAGGGGCGCCGAGTCCCTCCCCTAGTCCAATTCGGTTTGCGCAAGGAAGGCGCACCCCTCTCACGTGGCCTTTCTCCTCTCATCCAATAAGGCCCAATACTTCTCCCGGGGGGTTCCGGTAACCTCCCGGTACTCCGGAAAAATGCCCAAACCACTCGGAACAATTCCGATGTCCAAATGCAACCTTCCAATATATGAATCTTTACCTCTCGACCATTTCGAGACTCCTCGTCATGTTTGTGATCTCATCCGGGACTCTGAACAAACTTCGGTCATCAAATCACATAACTCATAATACAAATCATCATCGAACGTTAAGCGTGTGGACCCTACGGGTTCGAGAACTATGTAGAAATGACCGAGACACATCTCCGGTCAATAACCAATAGCGGAAGCTGGATGCTCATATAGGCTCCTACATATTCTACGAAGATCTTTATCGGTCAAACCAAATAACAACATACGTCATTCCCTTTGTCATCGATATGTTACTTGCCAGAGATTCGATCGTCGGTATCATCATACCTAGTTCAATCTCATTACTGGCAAGTGTCTTTACTCGTTCTGTAATGCATCATCCCGTTAATAACTCATTAGTCACATTGCTTGCAAGGCTTATAGTGATGTGCATTACCGAGAGGGCCCGGAGATACCTCTCCGATACTCGGAGTGACAAATCCTAATCTTGATCTTTGCCAACTCAACAAACACCATCGGAGACACCTGTAGATCATCTTTATAATCACCCAGTTATGTTGTGACGTTTGATAGCACACAAAGTGTTCATCTGGTATTTGGGGGTTGCAAAGTCTCATAGTCAGAGGAATATGTATAAGTCATGAAGAAAGCAATAGCAATAAAACCAAATGATCATTTATAATAAGCTAACGGATGGGTCTTGTCCATCACATCATTCTCTAATGATGTGATTCCGTTCATAAAATGACAACACATGTCTATGATTAGGAAACTTAACCATCTTTGATTAATGAGCTAGTCAAGTAGAGGTATACTAGGGACACTCTGTTTGTCTATGTATTCACACATGTACTAAGTTTCCGGTTAATACAATTGTAGCATGAATAATAAACATTTATCATGATATAAGGAAATATAAATAACAACTTTATTATTGCCTCTAGGGCATATTTCCTTTAGTCTCCCACTTGCACTAGAGTCAATAATCTAGATTACATAGTAATTGATGGAGAGCATCCCAAGGTCATCCCCATGGACCTACCTACGTCCCCTATGACACCACTTGGACCAATGACAAGAGCCCGAGCAAAGGCTATCGAAGATAAGGTGAACTCACTCCTCTCCGAACTACCACTTTCCATGCATGAGAATTGGCTACTACCTCAAGTGGAAACCCTATGTGTGATCAGGTGCTTGGAGGAAGGCCACAGACCAACTATATTCAACGGACAAGACAGTGAGGACACTAAGTTCATTGGACAAGAAGAAGAACTGCTCGAAGTCCCCAGGCTCCGGACGACCGACAAACCCCGGACGTCCGACAACCTCCAGGCTCCGGATGTCCGGCCCCCTCCGGACGACCGACACTTCCACACCCGAGCCAAAACTATGGACTTCTGATGCCCCACGGACGACCGACGCCCCGGACGTCCGAC
Source organism: Triticum aestivum (assembly GCF_018294505.1). Classification (NCBI taxonomy): domain Eukaryota; kingdom Viridiplantae; phylum Streptophyta; class Magnoliopsida; order Poales; family Poaceae; genus Triticum; species Triticum aestivum. Next base: position 229,375,516 of record NC_057806.1, on the reverse strand, counting down.
CCCGACCGGACGTCCGACCGAAGACCACCCGAGCCGAATCTACAGACGTCAGACAGGCACCGGACGTCCGGACCCTCGCGAGCCTCTGGACGACCGGTGACTCCCGGACGTCCGGCGCCAGTGTGCTGCCATGAGTTGGGCTGCAGCCCATGTACCCCCCACTTCGCCCCCTTTTGCACTAAAAGACTATAAATAGACCTCCTATTCCTTCTATCTAGGGTTAGCATTGGTTTAGCTCATATTTAGAGATAGAGCATTGCTCATCCATGTCGGATCTACTCCACGAGAGAGACCATGGCCCCCCTTCAGAGAAGACCCCTTTGGATTCAGGGCCCCTCTAAGGGAAGATCCCCTCGTGGATTCAAGACCTCCTCACGGAGAAGACCGGCTACCGTTTGTATCGTCCCTAGTTGATCGTGTATCATGTGATCTCATATGTACTCAAGCATCTAGCACATGGGTGAATATTTCTTGTTGGTTTAGTGTTTCTCTCGTGTTTTCCCTTGTTTCCCTCCTTGTGTTCTTCTTGTTCTTCGCGGAATCCGCTCCTTTCATGAAAGATCGGGCGATTAGGGTTCCACCCTACATCATCTTGGTATCTAGAGCCACGTTGATGATGATTTCGGAGTCTCCCCGTTGTGTTGCTAGCCTAATTTTTGTTGATTTTGTCCCTAATTCGAAAATTCCCCACAAAAATAGTCCCAAATTTTTTTGTGATTTGTTGGTGGGTTGAATTTTTTTGTGGTTGATCCATGGATTTGCTTTGTCTTGAGTGGATCTAGCTTCCCCCCCCCCATTTCCCCACCGTTTCCATACATAAAATCCTCTGGATTTAACCATTTTCGCCATCACCATCACGAACCCTAGTCGTTCATCTCGTGCTCGAAAATCGCCCAGGCACCGGACATCCGACGACCGGACAACCGGCCCAGCCCGGACTTCCCACGAACCCTGATGAAACTGAAATTTTTTCTGTTTAGTAGCCACCACCGCCCCACATTTCCGCATACGCAATCCCACCACCTATACACCATCACCACTTCCGCATACCACTATCATTGCTTACCCGTTTCGCACTCCGACACGTTTTGCCACTTCGAGCTTTGAGAATTTGAGTTGCGGTTCAATGTCCTTTTGTGTTTCGGCTATCTACGTACGGTTCGACATCAACATCACCGCCGCTCATCTTTGCCACGGACGCGTCATCAACAACGACCACATCAACTACATCTTGGTATTCGTGCCACCATTTTGACACCATACCATTAGCGATAATGGTAACCTCGTCTTGGTATCGTGATACATCATTCTTGCCTTTACATTGATAGACATCATAGCCTTACTCATTTGCGTCGCTTACCCATCGAGACTAGCTTTTGAGTATTGCCGGCAACGATACTTGTGCACATTAGTGATCATACTTCCCATAGCATACATACATCATTGGTGCATATATTGGTATCATCTCTTGTGTCACAAAGTTGTCATCGCATACACAATTGCTATCTTGGTTCGTCAAGCATTGCATGAGAAAAGAGCTCAAACAACAAAGAGCCAAACAAGCTTTTAAGCAAAAGGGAAAGATAAGCAAAGAGCTTATAAGAAAGAACCATAGCATCATACAACATTAAGATTGTCATACTAGATCATCTTGGATCATATCATAGAAACAAATTGCATAGAGAATACTTGGGATAGAAGTCGTTGCGTTTTTGCTTAGTAGGTTGTGGACAAGTCTTGTATCTGCCTATTGTGCAATCGTGCTAGCGTCTCTCTAGTGTTGTGCAACAAGAGCATTTTTGTGGATTCCACATTCTGGCTCATCCTTGGTTGCACGACCCCACTTATCTTTTGGCATGTGTGTTTCCGTGTACCTTACATTGCTTGGTATAATTGTTGCATTGCAATCTTATGAATCTTTTCCAACATTATTGAAGCCCACTTTCAATTGCATCAAATTTTGTGCCACCATCCTAACCAAGCTCCGCCATAAGCTTTTACTTGTGTAGGTGTGAGAAACCGACAAGAATTGGTACCAATTGTGCTATTTCCATGTCCACATTGGAGTGATCACTGATCCACCTTCAACTTTGGTCAAGGTACATTTGGTATACGTTCTTCTCTTTCTACCACTCACATTTTTTCTCTTGGAATGATGGATAGGCCAAGTACTTCTACCAACCCACTCTTCATTGAGCAGGATGACGACATGAACTCCTACGTCACCAAGAGTCACCTCTTTGGTGCACAACGTGCTTTGCATCAAGAGCAACAAGCAATGAGTGAACGCATCGACAACCTCGCCGCCGACTTGCGACTCTCTGAGCAACGTACAAGGGACTACTTCGACCACAAGCTTGATGATCACAAGCACGAGAATGACACAAGAATGGACGAGATTCACGCTTTGTTGCTCAACCGCTCTTCTTCCACTTCGTCCTCATCAAGAAGGAGCCGCTCAAGTCGTCACTCCGACTTCACCCTATCCGTCTCAAGTACACGGACATCGAACACTCTTCGACGTGCCGCGCGCAACGATCGTCAAGCAAGCCTCAATCCTCTATGCGACACCAACTATCAAGAGCACTGACAATGCCAAACCCAAGAGGCTTTTACGCAAGCACGAGAGCGGCACGCCAATGCCAACATGAAGAGGAAGAGCGAGCGCGTCTACACCAAGAAGCACAAGATGTCGAGGCACAACATCAAGAGCAATGATTGTGAGATGCTCAAGAACTTGAGGCGCAACAAGCCCTCCAAGATTCAAGTTGAGCCGTAGCCAACCGAGGCCGACAAGCTCATGAACATGAAGAAGCACTTCGTGAAGAAGCTCACGAACGAAGATTTCAAGCTCACGTGCATCGTCAAGTTCCTCAAGTTCCTCCTCGAGCTCAACAAGCTCCTCCACAAGCTCGCCAAGAACATCAAGTTCACCAAGAGCATGAAGACAACGGAAATCCTCCATGACAAGAGCAACATGAGGTTGACAACCCTCCTCACCAAGAGAAACACGAGCTTGACAATTATCAACAACATGGGCGTCATCATCCCCTACCCCAACACAATTAAGAGCAATGCTAAGGCAAGCTAAAATTCACCATGCCCAAGTTCAATGGAAGCAACGATCCCGAAGAGTATCTTTCATGGGAATTGAAGGTCGACAAAATCTTCCGTTTGCACAACTATGATGAAGAGAAGAAGATCGTGATGGCATCCCTTGAGTTCCAAGACTATGTCCTCATTTGTCGGGAACAAGTTATCGAGCACCGAGAGGCAAGAGGTGAACCACCCATCACTACTTGGGCGAAAATGAAGGATGTCATGAGAGCGTGCTTTGTGCCTACCTACTACAACCACGACCTCTTCAAGAAACTTCATGTACTCAAGAAAGGAACCAAGAGCGTTGAAAAGTACTACAAGGAGATGGAGATTGCCATGATAATAGCCAATGTAACGGAAGATGATGAGCAAACTATGGAACATTTCTTGAATGGACTAATCACCCTATCAAGAAGATCAGTGATTTCCAACCATACTCGAACCTCATCGAGCTAGTGCATCAAGCTACTAAAGCGGAACGCCAAGTGCAAGATGATTTCAAGTATGCCAAGTTCTCATCCAAGTCATATGGTTTCTCCAACACCCAAGCTTCAACGACTCCAACACCTTCTACATCAACAAAGCCTTCTCCAAGCAACGTCGACAAGTCGAGTTACAAGAAAGCTTCGTCAACTCCAAGTCATCCTACTACAATGAGCACCTTCAAGCCAAGAGCCTCATCATCATCAACCCCAACCGATGAGACCGTCAAGACAAGTTCCTTAAAATGCTTCACATGTGGAGGCCGAGGCCACAAGTCCTTTGAGTGCACCAACAAGCGAACCACGATCCTCAACGACGATGGTACATACGACTCCATGAGTGAAGGAGAAATGGAAGCGATTGAACAAGTCGCCATGCACTGGCAAGTGAACGATGAAGAGGAACAAGTCTTTTGTGATGAAGATTCAAGTCCCGCTCTAGTTGTCTCCAAGGTCTTGACTCTTCAACATCATCAAGAAGAAGACCAACGATGCCATATCCTTCATACCAAGGCCGGCATCAATGGAAGGTCCGTCAAGGTCATCATCGATGGCGGGAGTTGTCATAATCTCGCAAGTGAAGAATTTTGCTCCAAGCTCGGATTGCCCAAGACGAAACACCCACATCCATAGAAAGTTCAATGGCTTAGCGACTCTGGCACTATCCAGGTCGAGCATCGAGTACAAGTCTCCTTCAAAATTGGCGCCTAAGAAGACACTTTGGAGTGCGACGTTGTTCCAATGACCGTTTGCCACCTTCTCCTTGGACGCCCATGGCAATTTGATAGAGGAGTCGTCCACAACGGCCGAATGAACCACTACATATTCAAGATGAAAGGAAAGGAGTACGTACTTCACCCCATGTCTCTAAGCCAAGTGATCACCGACAAGCAAGCAACCCATCATGGAAAGAATAGTGAGAGAGCGAGCCACCAAAAAGAGAGTGAGCGCCAAAAGCCCAAATCGAGTGCCTCCACGATGAACGACAAGAAGAGCTTAGTCCTATTTGCCACCAAAAGTGAGATAAGAGGAGTGTGTGAGAACCCATATAGTGTTCGTCCTTTTGTGCAAGGATGACGCACCAAACGCTAACACCTCTCACGCTCTACCTTTAGTTTTGTCTTCTCTTTTGCAGGAATTTCAAGATATTTTCCCCGACGAGCTATCTCCGGGACTACCACCACTATGAGGCATCAAGCACCGCATCGACCTCATCCCCAGAGCACCTCTTTCGAACAAAGCTCCATATCGCGCAACCCCGAAGAAACCAAAGAAATACAAAGGCAAGTAAAGCATCTCATAGACCATGGACATGTGCGTGAAAGTTTGAGCCCTTGTGCCGTCCCGGTCATTCTTGTGCCAAACGAGACGGTAGCTTTCGCATGTGCTCTGATTGTAGACCTATCAACGCTATCACCGTTCGCTATAGGTATCCCATTCCACGCCTTGATGATATGCTTGATGAACTTAGTGGTGCCACTATATTCTCCAAAATTGATCTTAAAAGTGGCTACTATCAAATCCGCATACAAGAGGGTGATGAATGGAAAACAACTTTCAAAACCAAGTTTGGGTTAGATGAGTGGTTAGTCATGCCTATGGGTCTATCGGAAACATCGGGTACTTTTATGCGTCTTATGAATCATGTCTTTCGTCCTTACATTGGTGTGTTTGTTGTGGTCTACTTCCATGATATCCTTGTTTTTAGCAAGTCTCTCAAAGAGCATGTCACCCATGTCCGAACCGTTTTACAAACTCTTCGAAAAGAATGTCTCTATGCTAATATGGAGAAATGCCTTTTTGGCGTTGATAAACTTGTTTTCTTGGGTTTTGTTGTATCTTCAAAGGGTGTTCATGTAGATGAGTCCAAGATCAATGCTATTAAGACTTGGCCTCAACCAACCAACTTGCAACAAGTGCGAAGTTTTCTTGGCCTTGCGGGTTTCTATCGTCGCTTTGTGAAAGATTTTAGCACCATTGCTTCACCTTGGCATGCTCTGAGCAAGAAAAATGCGCCTTTTGTTTGGGGACCATCCCAAGATACCGCTTTCAATGAGCTTAAGAATTTGCTTACTCATGCTCCCCTGCTTGCATTACCCAACTTTGACAATCCCTTTGAGATTCATTGTGATGCTAGTGGTAATGGCATAGGAGGCGTGTTAACGCAAGAGAAGCTCCCCATAGCTTACTTTAGTGAGAAACTTTCCGGAGCGCAACTCAATTACCCCATCTATGACAAAGAGTTATATGCTTTAGTGCGTGTTTTGCATGAATGGGAACACTATCTTCGCCCTCATGAATTTATCATTCATACCGATCATGAAACACTTAAGTATCTTAAGGGAAAAACGAAGTTGAATAAGCGTCATGCTAAATGGAGTGAATTTATTGAGTCTTTTCCTTATGTCATCAAGTACATTAAAGGTAAGGAAAATATTGTGGCAGACGCTCTTTCCCGCATATGCATGCTTGTTACTCAACTTGAATTGGATGTCTTTGGCTTTGAGCATATAAACAACTTGTATGAGCATGATCCTACTTTTGCTATTCCTTATGCCAAATGTTTGACGCATACATCTTGGGAACGCTATTACATCAAAAATGGATATCTTATGAGAGCTAACAAGCTTTGCATCCTCGAGCCTTCTCTTCGTTTGTTGCTTTTGCAGGAATCTCATGGAGGAGGCCTAATGGGACATTTTGGATGCGATAAGACATTTGCTACGCTCTCCAAGAACTATTTTTGGCCCAAGATATTTCGTGACGTCAACCGCTTCACCAACCGATGCTCTACATGTCGCAAAGCTAAGTCTAAAGCTCAATCCCATGGCCTTTGCATGCCTCTCCCAATTCCATATCAACCATGGAAGACATTAGCATGGATTTTGTACTTGGATTCCTAGGACTAGAAATGGGAAGGATTCGGTATTTGTCGTTGTGGACCGATTCTCTAAGATGGCACATTTCATTCCTTGCAACAAGCTGGACGATGCTTCACATGTTGCCAATCTCTTTTGTAGGGAAATACTGCCTCTACATGGAGTGTCGAAGACGATCGTCTTGGACCGTGGTGTCAAGTTCCTTAGCTACTTTTGGAAGACCCTATGCGCCAAGCTCAGAATCAAGCAACTCTTCTCCACGGCGTATCATCCACAAACTGATGGCCAAACGGAGGTGACCAACCGCACACTCTCCACTCTACTTCGAGTACTCGTCAAGAAGAACATCAAGGAGCGGGAGGAGTTTCTACCTATCGCCGAGTTCGCCTACAACCGTGCAAGACACTCAACAACCGGCAAGTCCCCCTTCGAGGTCGTCTACGGGTTCAACCTATTGTCCCCATTGGACATTCTACCGCTACCACTACAAGAGCGCATCAATATGGACACAAGTGCATGTGCGACCCATCTCAAGAAGGTGCATGAAGATACAAGGTACACAATTGAGCACCAAGTACAACGACTTGCCACCAAGCTCAACATCAACAAGCAACCCATGGTATTCAACATTGGTGATCTTGTGTGGCTACACCTTCACAAAGGCCGCTTCCCCAACGAACGCAAGTCCAAGATTCTACCTCGCGCGGATGGATCCTTCAAGGTGATTGCATGCTACAACAACTCTTACAAGATCGACCTCCTGCGTGACAAGTACAACATGAGCGACATCTTCAATGTCAAGGATCTCTTGCCCTACCATGGTGATGAAGATTTTGATCTGAGGTCAGATCTTCCCCAAGGGAGGGGAGATGATGCGGAGCATCCCAAGGTCATCCCCATGGACCTACCTACATCCCCTACGACAGCACTTGGACCAATGACAAGAGCCCGAGCAAAGGCTATCGAAGATAAGGTGAACTAACTCCTCTCCGAACTACCACTTTCCATGCATGAGAATTGACTACTACCTCAAGTGAAACCCTATGTGTGATCAGGTGCTTGGAGGAAGGCCACGGACCAACTACATTCAATGGACAAGACGGTGAGGACGCCAAGTTCATGGGACAAGAAGAAGAACTGCTCGAAGTCCCCAGGCTCCGGACGAGCGACAAACCCCGGATGTCCGACAACCTCCAGGCTCCAGACGTCCGGCCCTCTCCGGACGACCGACACTTCCACACCCGAGCCAAAACTACGGACTTCTGATGCCCCACGAACGACCAACACCCCAAACGTCCGACCGAAGACCACCCGAGCTGAATCTACGGACGTCCGACAGGCACCGGACGTCCGGACCCTCGCGAGCCTCCGGACGACCGGTGACTCCCGGACGTTCGGCGCCTGTGTGCTGCCATGAGTTGGGCCGCAACCCATGTACCCCCCACTTCGCCCCCTTTTGCACTAAGACTATAAATAGACCTCCTATTACTTCTAGCTAGGGTTAGCATTGGTTTAGCTCATATTTAGAGATAGAGCATTGCTCATCCACATCGGATCTACTCCACGAGAGAGACCGCGGCCCCTCTTCAGAGAAGATCCCTTTGGATTCAAGACCCCTCTAAGGGAAGATCCCCTCATGGATTCAAGACCTCCTCACGGAGAAGACCGGCTACCTTTTGTATCATCCCTAGTTGATCGTGTATCATGTGATCTCATATGTACTCGAGGATTTAGCACATGTGTGACTATTTCTTGTTGGCTTAGTGTTTCTCTCGTGTTTTCCCTTGTTGCCCTCCTTGTGTTCTTCGCGGGATCCGCTCCTTTCATGAAAGATCGGCCGATCAGGGTTCCACCCTACATCAGCAATGATTCTAACACCCATGGAGTCTTGGTGCTGATCATGTTTTGCTCGTGAGAGAGGCTTAGTCAATGGGTCTGCAACATTCAGATCTGTGTGTATCTTGCAAATGTCTATGTCTCCCTCCTGACTTGATCGTGGATGGAATTGAAGCATCTCTTGATGTGTTAGGTTCTCTTGTGAAATCTGGATTCCTTCGCCAAGGCAATTGCTCCAGTATTGTCCCAAAAGATTTTCATTGGACCCGGTGCACTAGGTATTACACCTAGATCGGATATGAACTCCTTCATCCAGACTCCTTCATTTACTGCTTCCGAAGTAGCTATGTACTCCGCTTCATACGTAGATCCTGTCACGATGCTCTGCTTGGAACTGCACCAACTGACAGCTCCAACATTCAATATAAATATGTATCTGGTTTGTGACTTAGAGTCATCTGGATCAGTGTCAAAGCTTGCATCGACGTAACCATTTACGATGAGCTCTTTGTCACCTCAATAAACGAGAAACATATCCTTAGTCCTTTTTAGGTATTTCAGGATGTTCTTGACCGTTTTCCAGTGATTCACTCCTAGATTACTTTGGTACCTCCCTACTAAACTTATAGCAAGGCACACATCAGGTCTGGTACACAACATTGCATACATGATAGAACCTATGGCTGAGGCATAGGGAATGACTTTCATTTTCTCTCTATCTTCTGCAGTGGTCGGGCATTGAGTCTGCTCAACTTCACACCTTGTAACACAGGCAAGAACCCTTTCTTTGACAGATCCATTTCAAACTTCTTCAAAACTTTATCAAGGTATGTGGTTTGTGAAAGTCCAATTAAGCGCCTTGGTGTATCTCTATAGATCTTGATGCCCAATATGTAAGAAGCTTCACCGAGGTCTTTCAATGAAAAATTATTATTCAAGTATCCTTTTATGCTATCCAGAAATTATGTATTATTTCCAATCAACAATATGCCATCCACATATAATATTAGAAATGCTACAGAGCTCCTACTCACTTTCTTGTTAATATAGGTTTCTCCAAAAGTCTGTATAAAACCATATGCTCTGATCACTTTGTTAATATATTCCAACTCCAAGAGGCTTGCACGAGTCCATAAATGGATCGCTGGAGCTTGCACACTTTGTTAGCACCTTTAGGATCGACAAAACCTTTTGGTTGCATCATACACAACTCTTCTTTAAGATCTCATTTAAAGAATACAATTTTTATATCCATTTGCCAAATTTCATCATCATAAAATGTGACAATTTCTAACATGATTCAGACAGACTTAAGCATCACTACGGGTGAGAAGGTCTCATCGTAGTCAACTCCTTGAACTTGTCGAAAACCTTTCTCAACAAGTCGAGCTTTGTAGATAGTAACATTACCATCAGCGTCAGTCTTCTTCTTGAAGATCCATTTATTCTGTATTGCTTGTCGGTCGGGCAAGTCAACCAAAGTGCACACTTTCTTCTCATAGATGGATCCCATCTCAGATTTCGTGGCCTCAAGCCATTTCGCGGAATCTGGGCTCGTCATCGCTTCCTCATAGTTCATAGGTTCGTCATGGTGAAGTAACATGACCTCCAGAACAAGATTACCGTACCAATCTGGTGCAGATAGTACTCTGGTTGACCTACGAGGTTCGGTAGTAACTTGATCTGAAGTTTCATGATCATCATCTTTAGCTTCCTCAATGATTGGTGTAGGAATCACTGGAACTGATTTCTGTGATGAACTAATTTCCGATTCGGGAGAACGTACAATTACCACACCAAGTTCTACTTTCCACCCACTCACTTCTTTCGAGAGAAACTCCTTGTCTAGAAAGGATCCATTCTTAGCAATGAATATTTTGCCTTCGGATCTGTGATAGAAGGTGTACCCAACAGTCTCCTTTGGGTATCCTATGAAGACACATTTCTCGGAGTTGGGTTCCAGCTTATCATGTTGAAGCTTTTTCACATAATCATCGCAGCCCCAAACTTTAAGAAATGACAGCTTAGGTTTCTTGCCAAACCACAATTCATATGGTGTCATCTCAATGGATTTAGATGGTGCCCTATTTAACGTGAATGCAGCCGTCTCTAAAGCATAACCCCAAAACGATAGCGGTAAATTAGTAAGAGACATCATAGATTGCACCATATCTAATAAAGTACGGTGACGACGTCCGGACGCACCATTACGCTGTGGTGTTCCAGGTGGCGTGAGTTGTGTAACTATTCCACTTTGTTTCAAATGAAGACCAAACTCATAACTCAAATATTCACCTCCACGATCAGTTCGTAGAAACTTTATTTTCTTATTACGATGATTTTCCACTTCACTATGAAATTCTTGGAACTTATCAAATGTTTCAGACCTATGTTTCATCAAGTAGATATACCCATATATGCTCAAATCATCTGTGAATGTCAGAAAATTACGATACACGCCGTGAGCATCAACACTCATCGGACCGCACACATCAGTATGTATTATTTCCAATAAGTCGGTCCCTCGCTCCATTGTTCCGGAGAACAGAGTCTTAGTCATATTGCCCATGAGGCATGGTTCGCACGCATCAAGGGATTCTAAAAGCCCATCAGCATGGAGCTTGTTCATGCGCTTTACACCAATATGACCTAAATGGCAGTGCCACAAATAAGTTGCACGATCATTATTAACCTTGCATCTTTTGGCTTCAATATTATGTATATGTGTATCACTAAAATCGAGATTCAACAAAAATATTGGTTAATAACGATAGTGCAACTTATTTGTGGAACTGTTGTTTAGGTCATATTGGTGTAAAGCGCATGAAGACACTCCATGCCGATGGGCTTTTAGAATCACTTGATGCTTGCGAACCATGCCCCATGGGTGATATGACTAAGACACCGTTCTCTAGAACAATGGAGCGAGCAACTGACTTATTGGAAATAATACATACTGATGTGTGCGGTCAGATGAGTGTTGAGGCTCACGACGGTATCGTTATTTTCCAACCTTCACAGATGATTTGAGCAGATATGGGTATATCTACTTCATGAAACATAAGTCTGAAACATTTTAAAAGTTCAAAGAATTTTAGAGTGAAGTGGAAAATCATCGTAACAAGAAAATAAAGTTTCTACGATCTGATTGTGGAGGTGAATATTTGAGTTATGAGTTTGGTCTTCATTTGAAACAAAGTGGAATAGTTTCGCAACTCATGCCACCTGGAACACCACAGCGTAATGGTGTGTCCGAACATCGTAACCGTACTTTATTAGATATGGTGCGATCTATGATGTCTCTTACTAATTTACCGCTATCGTTTTGGGGTTATGCTTTAGAGACGGTTGCATTCATGTTAAATAGGGCACCATCTAAATCCGTTGAGATGACACCATATGAACTGTGGTTTGGCAAGAAACATAAGTTGTCATTTCTTAAAGTTTGGGGATGCGATGCTTATGTGAAAAAGCTTCAACTTGATAAGCTCGAACCCAATTCAGAGAAATGTGTCTTCATAGGATACCCAAAGGAGACTGTTGGGTACACCTTCTATCATAGATACGAAGGCAAGATATTCGTTGCTAAGAATGGATCCTTTCTAGAGAAGGAGTTTCTCTCGAAAGTAGTGAGTGGGAGGAAAGTAGAACTTGATGAGGTAATTGTACCTTCTTCCAAATTGGAAAGTAGTTGATCACAGAAATCAGTTCTAGTGATTCCTACACCAATTAGTGAGGAAGTTAATGATGATGATCATGAAACTTCAGATCAAGTTACTACTGAACCTCGTAGGTTAACAGAGTACGTTCTGCACCAGAGTGGTACGATAATCCTATTCTAGAGGTCATGTTACATGACCATGACGAACGTACGAACTATGAGGAAGCGAAGATGAGCCCGGATTCCACGAAACGGCTTGAAGCCTTGAAATCTAAGATGGGATCCATCTATGATAACAAAGTGTGGACTTTGGTTGACTGGCCCGATGATCGGCAAGCAATAGAGAATAAATGGATCTTCAAGAAGAATACTGACACTGACTATAATGTTACTGTCTACAAAGTTCGACTTGTTGCGAAAGGTTTTTGAAAAGTTCAAGGAGTTGACTACGATGAGACCTTTTCACCCGTAGCGATGCTTAAGTCTGTCTGAATCATGTTAGCAATTGCCACATTTCATGATTATGAAATTTGGCAAATGGAAGTAAAAATTGCATTCCTTAATGGATATCTTAAAGAAGAGTTGTATATGATGCAACCAGAAGGTTTTGTCGATACTAAAGGTGCTAACAGAGTGTGCAAGCTCCAGCGATCCATTTATGGACTGCTGCAAGCCTCTTGGAGTTGGAGTATACGCTTTGATAGTGTGATCAAAGCATATGGTTTTATACATACTTTTGGAGAAGCCCGTATTTACAAGAAAGTGAGTGGGAGCTCTATAGCATTTCTAATATTATATGTGGATGACATATTGTTGATTGGAAATAATACAGAATTTCTGGAGAGCATAAAAGGATACTTGAATAAAAAAATTTCAATGAAAGACCTCGGTGAAGCTACTTATATATTGGGCATCAAGATCTATAGAGATAGATCAAGACACTTAATTGGATTTCACAAAGCACATACCTTGATAAAGTTTTGAAGAAGTTCAAAATGGATCAGCCAAAGAAAGGGTTCTTGCCTGTATTACAAGGTGTGAAGTTGAGTCATACTCAATACACGACCATTGCAAAAGATAGAGAGAAAATGAAAGTCATTCCCTATGGCTCAGCCATAGGTTCTATCATGTATGCAATGCTGTGTACCAGACCTGATGTGTGCCTTGCTATAATTTTAGCAGGGAGGTAACAAAGAAATCCAGGAGTGGATCACTGGACAGCGGTCAAGAACATCCTGAAAAACAGAAGAGGACTAAGGATACGTATTTATATTGAATGGTGGAGCTGTCAGTTGGTGCAGTTCCAATCAGAGCGTCATGGCAGTAACTACGTGTGAAGTGGAATACATAGCTGCTTCAGAACCAGCAAATGAAGGAGTTTGGATGAAGGAGTTTGTATCCGATCTAGGTGTAATACCTAGTGCATTGGGTCCAATGAAAATCTTTTGTGACAATACTAGAGCAATTGCCTTGGCGAAGGAATCCAGATTTCACAAGAGAACCAAACACAACAAGAGACGCTTCAATTCCATCCGCGATCAAGTCAAGGAGGGAGACATAGAGATTTGCAAGATACACACGGATCTGAATGTTGCAAACCCATTGACTAAGCCTCTCTGACGAGCAAAACGTGATCAGCACCAAGACTCCATGGGCGTTAGAATCATTACTATGTAATCTAGATTATTGACTCTAGCGCAAGTGGGTGAGTGAAGGAAATATGCCCTATAGGCAATAATAAAGTTGTTATTTACATTTCCTTATATCATGATAAATGTTTATTATTCATGCTAGAATTGTATTAACTGGAAACTTAGTACATGTGTGAATACATAGACAAACAGAGTGTCCCTAGTATGCCTCTACTTGACTAGCTAATTAATCAAAGATAGTTAAGTTTCCCAACCATAGACATGTGTTGTCATTTGATGAATGGGTCACATCATTAGAGAATGATTTGATGGACAAGACCCATCCGTTAGCTTAGCATAAATGATCATTTAGTTTGATTGCTATTGCTTTCTTCATGAATTATACATATTCTTGTGACTATGAGATTATGCAACTCCCGAATACCAGAGGAACACTTTGTGTGCTATCAAACGTCAAAACGTAACTGGGTGATTCTAAAGATGATCTATAGGTGTCTCTGATGGTGTTTGTTAAGTTGGCATAGATCAAGATTAGGATTTGTCATTCCGAGTATCAGAGAGGTATCTCTGGGCCCTCTTGGTAATGCACATCACTATAAGCCTTGCAAGAAATGTGACTAATGAGTTAGTTATGAGATGATGCAATATTGAACAAGTAAAGAGACTTGCTGGTAACGAGATTGAAATAGGTACGATGATACCAACGATCGAATCTTGGGCAAGTAACATACCGATCACAAAGGGAATGACATATGTTGTTATGCGGTTTGACCGATAAAGATCTTCAGAGAATATGTAGGATCCAATATGAGCATCTAGGTTCTGCTATCGGTTATTGACCAGAGATGTGTCACGGTCATGTCTACATAGTTCTCGAGCCTGTAGGATCCGCACGCTTAACGTTCGATGACGATTTGTATTATGAGTTATGTGATTTGATGACCGAACTTTTGTTCGGAGTCCCGGATGAGATCACGGACATGACGAGGAGTCTTGAAATGTTAGAGAGGTAAAGATTCATATATTGGAAGGTTGCATTTGGACATCGGAATGGTTCCGAGTGGTTTGGGCATTTTTTCGGAGTACCGGGGGGAGGTTACCGGAACCCCCCGGGAGAAGTGCCTATTGGGCCTTATTGGAGGAGAGGAGAATGGCCACATGAGAGGGGCGCGCCCCCGCCCCCCTTACCCGAACCAAATTGGACTACGGGAGGGGGCCGGACCCCCTCTTTCCATCTCCCTCTCTCTCCCTTCCCCTTTTCCCTCTCCGGTGGAAGGAAGGAGGGGGGCGAATCCTACTTGGACTAGGAGTCCAAGTAGGACTCCCCCATATGGCGCGCCCCCTAGGCCATCCACCTCCTCCCCCCTTTATATACGGAGGCGGGGGCACCCCAAAGGCCCAATAGACATCTCTTAGCCATGTGCGGTGCCCCTCTCCATAGTTTACCACCTCGGTCATATCGTCATAGTGCTTGGGCGAACACCTGCGTCAGTAACTTCATCATCACCGTTGCCACGCTGTCGTGCTGACGAAACTCTCCCTCATCCTCAACTGGATCAAGAGCTCGAGGACATCATCGTGATGAACGTGTGCAGAACACGAAGGTGCCGTATGTTCATTACATGGATTGGTTGGATCGTGAAGACGTTCGACTACATTAACCGTGTTACTAAACGCTTCAGCTTTCGGTCTACGAGGGTACATGGACACACTCTCCCCTCTCCTTGTTATGCATATCCTAGATAGATCTTGCGTGCTCGTAGGAAATTTTTCGAAATACCGCGTTCCCCAACAGTGGTATCAGAGCTAGGTCTATGCGTATATGTTAGATGCGCGAGTAGAACACAAAGAGTTGTGGGCGATAATAGTCATACTGCTTACCACCAACATTTTACTTTGATTCGGCGGTATTGTTGGATGAAGCGGCCCAGACCGACATTACATGACCACATTCATTAGACTGGTTCTACCGACGTGCTTCGCAGACAGGTGGCTGGCGGGTGTCTGTTTCTCCAACTTTAGTTGAATCGAGTTTGACTACGACCGGTACTCATTGAAGGTTAAAAGAACACACTTGACGAAAAATCGTTGTGGTTTTGATGCGTAGGTAAGAACGGTTCTTGCTAGAAGCCCATAGCAGCCACATAAAACTTGCAACAACAAAGTAGAGGACGTCTAACTTGTTTTTGCAGGGTATGTTATGATGTGATATGGTCAAGGCGTGATAAGATATAAATTGTTGTATGAGATGATCATGTTTTGTAGAAGTTATCGGCAACTGGCAGGAGCCTTATGGTTGTCTCTTTATTGTATGAAATGCAATTGCCATGTAATTGCTTTACTTTATCACTAAGTGGTAGCGATAGTCATGGAAGCAATAGTTGGAGAGACGACAACGATGCTATGATGGAGATCAAGGTGTCAAGCCGGTGACGATGGAGATCATGATGTTGCTTTGGAGATGAAGATCAAAGGCACAAGATTATGATGACCATATCATGTCACATATTTTGATTGCATGTGATGTTTATCCTTTATGCATCTAGGGCCCTGTTTGGTTCAGCTTTTATCGACAGATTCTGCTGCCGTGCAGCAGAATCTGAACCAAAGGGCGAACCCAGCAGAATCTGATTCCAGAAATCCGCTGCCAAAATCTGAACCAAAAGCGGAAGCAGCCCAGGATGTGCTTTCCAAAATCTGATTCCACTGCGGGCCAAAATCTGAAAAAGTTGTATCAGCTAGTTTGCCAAATGACCTACATCTTTTTCACATTAGATTTTCCATAGCTGTTTTTCCACAGCTGCTTTTAGAAATCCATAGCCGAACCAAACAGGGCCTAATTTTGCTTAGTACGGCGGTAGCATTATAAGTTGATCCCACACTAAATTTCAAGGTATAAGTGTTCTCCCTAAGTATGCACCATTGCTACAGTTCGTCGTGCCGAGACACCACGTGCTGATCGGATGTGATAAGCTCTACGTTTACATACAATGGGTGCAAGCAAGTTTTGCATGTGCAGAATACTCGGGTTAAACTTGACGAGCCTAGCATATGCAGATATGGCCTCAGAACACTAAGACCGAAAGGTCGAACGTGAATCATATAGTAGATATGATCAACATAGTGATGTTCACCATTCAAAACGACTCCATCTCACATGATGATCAGACATGGTTTAGTTGATATGGATCACGTGATCATTTATATGACTAGAGGGATGTCTATCTAAGTGGGAGTTCTTATGTAATTTGATTAATTGAACTTTAATTTATCATGAACTTAGTACCTAATAGTATTTGCATGTCACTGTTGTTGTTGATCAATAGCCGGTGCTACCATTCCCTTGAATTTTAATGCATTCCTAGAGAAAGCTAAGTTGAAAGATGATGGTAGCAACTACATGGACTAGGTCCGTAACTTGAGGATTATCCTCATTGCTGCACAGAAGGATTACGTCCTGGAAGCACTGCTAGGTGCAAGACCCGGTGCAGAAGCAACTCTAGACGTTGTGAACGTCTGGTAGAGCAAAGCTGACGACTACTCGATAGTTCAGTGTGCCATGATTTATGGCTTAGAATCGGGACTTCAAAGACGTTTTGAACGTCATGGAGCATATGAGATGTTCTAGGAGTTGAAGTTAATATTTCAAGCAAATGCCTGAATTGAGAGATATGAGTCTCCAATAAGTACTATAGCTGCAAAATGGAGGAGAATAATTCTGTCAGTGAACATATACTCAGAATGTCTGGGTACCACAACCACTTGACTCAACTGGGAGTTAATCTTCCTGATGATAGTGTCATTGACAGATTTCTTCAATCACTGCTAGCAAGCTACAAAAGCTTCGTGATGAAATATAATATGCAAGGTATGGATAAGCCAATTCCCGAGCTCTTCGCGATGCTAAAGGTTGTGGAGGTAGAAATCAAGGAGCATCAAGTGTTGGTGGTTAAAAAGACAACTAGTTTCAAGAAAAAGGGCAAAGGGAAGAAGGGGAACTTCAAGAAGAATGGCAAGCAAGTTGTTGCTCAAGTGAGGAAGCCCAAGTCTAGACCTAAGCCTGAGACTGAGTGCTTCTACTGCAAAGGGACTGGTCACTGGAAGCGGAACTGCCCCAAGTATTTGGCGGATAAGAAGGATGGCAAAGTGAAAGGTATATTTGATATACATGTTATTGATGTGTACCTTACTAATGCTCGTAGTAGCGCCTGGGTATTTGATACTGGTTCTGTTGCTCAAATTTGCAACTCGAAACAGGGCTACAGATTAAACGAAGATTGGATAAGCATGAGGTGATGATGCGCGTGGGAAATGGTTCCAAAGTCGATGTGATCGCCGTCGGCACGCTACCTCTACAACTACCATAGGGATTAGTTTTAGACCTAAATAATTGTTATTTGGTGCCATCGTTGAGCATGAACATTATATCTGGATCTTGTTTGATGCGAGACGGTTATTCATTTAAATCAAAGAATAATGGTTGTTCTATTTATATGAGTAATATCTTTTATGGTCATGCACCCTTGATGAGTGGTCTATTTTTGTTGAATCTCGATGGTAGTAATACACATATTCATAATATTGAAGCCAAAAGATGCAAGGTTAATAATGATAGTGCAACTTATTTGTGGCACTGCCGTTTAGGTCATATTGGTGTAAAGCGCATGAAGAAACTCCATGCTGATGGGCTTTTGGAATCACTTGATGCTTGTGAACCATGCCTCTTGGGCAAGATGACTAAGACTCTGTTCTCCGGAACAATGGAGCGAGCAACTGACTTATTGGAAATAATACATACTGATGTGTGCGGTCCGATGAGTGTTGAGGCTCACGGCGGTTATCGTTATTTTCTGATCTTCACAGATGATTTAGCAGATATGGGTATATCTACTTGATGAAACATAAGTCTGAAAGATTTGAAAAGTTCAAAGAATTTCAGAGTGAAGTGGAAGATCAGTGTAACAAGAAAATAAAGTTTCTACGATCTAATCGTGGAGGTGAATATTTGAGTTATGAGTTTGGTCTTCATTGTAAACAAAGTGGAATAGTTTCGCAACTCACGCCACCTGGAATACCATAGCGTAATGGTGTGTCCGAACATCGTAACCGTGCTTTATTAGATATGGTGTGATCTATGATGTTTCTTACTGATTTACTGCTATCGTTTTGGGGTTATGCTTTAGAGACAACTGCATTCATCTTAAATAGGGCACCAGCTAAATCCATTGACACGACACCAGATGAACTAACGTTTGGCAAGAAACCTAAGCTGTCATTTATTGAAGTTTGGGGCTGCGATGCTTATGTGAAAAAGATTCAACCTGATAAGCTCGAACCCAAATCGAAGAAATGTGCCTTCATAGGATACCCAAAGGAGACTGTTGGGTACACCTTCTATCGCAGATCCGACGGCAAGATATTCGTTGCTAAGAATGGGTCCTTTCTAGAGAAGGAGTTTTTCTTGAAAGAAGTGAGTGGGAGGAAAGTAGAACTTGATGAGGTAATTGTACCTTCTCCCGAATGGGAACATAGTTCATCACAGAAATCAGTTCCAGTGATTCCTACACCAATCAGTGAGGAAGCTAATGACAATGATCATGAAACTTCAGATCAATTTACTACCGAACCTCGTAGGTCAATGAGAGTACGATCCGCACTAGAGTGGTACGGTAATCCTATTCTAGAGGTCATGCTACTTGACCATGATGAACCTACGAACTATGAGGAAGTGGTGATGAGCCCAGATTCCGCGAAATGGCTTGAGGCCATGAAATCTGAGATGGGATCCATGTATGAGAACGAAGTGTGGACTTTGGTTGACTTGCCCGATGATCGGCAAGCAATAGAGAATAAATGGATCTTCAAGAAGAAGACTGACGCTGACAGTAATGTTACTGTCTACAAAGCTCGACTTGTTGCGAAAGGTTCTCGACAAGTTTAAGGAGTTGACTACGTTGAGACCTCACCCGTAGCGATAATTAAGTTAGTCCGAATCATGTTAGCAATTGCCGCATTTATGATTATGAAATTTGGCAAATGGATGTCAAAACTGCATTCCTTAATGGATATCTTAAAGAAGAGTTGTATATGATGCAACTAGAAAGTTTTGTTGATCCAAAAGGTGCTAACAAAGTGTGCAAGCTCCAGCGATCCATTTTTGGACTGGTGCAAGCCTCTCGGAGTTGGAATATACGCTTTGATAGTGTGATCAAAGCATATGGTTTTCTACAGACTTTCGGAGAAGCTTGTATTTATAAAAAAGTGAGTGGGAGCTCTGTAGCATTTCTAATATTATATGTGGATGGCATATTGTTCATTGGAAATAATACAGAATATTTGGATAGCATAAAAGGATAGTTGAATAAGAATTTTTCAATGAAAGACCTCGTTGAAGCTGCTTATATATTGCGCATCAAGATCTATAGAGATAGATCAAGACGCTTAATTGGACTTTCACAAATCACATACCTTGATAAAGTTTTGAAGAAGTTTAAAATGGATCAGTCAAAGAAAGGGTTCTTGCATGTGTTACAAGGTGTGAAGTTGAGTTAGACTCAATGCACGACGACTGCAGAAGGTAGAGAGAAAATGAAAGTCATTCCCTATGCTTCATCTATAGGTTCTATCATGTATGCAATGTTGTGTACCAGACCTGATGTGTGCCTTGCTATAAGTTTAGCAGGGAGGTACCAGAGTAATCCAGGAGTGGATCACTCAACAGCGGTCAAGAACGTCCTGAAATACCTAAAAAGGACTAAGGTTATGTTTCTCATTTATGGAGGTGACAAAGAGCTCGTCGTATATGGTTATGTTGATGCAAGCTTTGACATTCATCCGGATGACTCTAAGTCACAAACCGTTTATGTATTTATATTGGATGGTGGAGCAATCAGTTGGTGCAGTTCCAAGCAGAGCGTCGTGGCGGGATCTACGTGAGAAGCGGAGTACATAGCTGCTTCAGAAGCAGCAAATGAAGGAGTTCATATCCGATCTAGGTGTAATACCTAGTGCGTCGGGTCCAATGAACATCTTTTGTGACAATATTGGAGCAATTGCCTTGGTGAAGGAATCCAGATTTCACAAGAGAACCAATCACATCAAGAGATGCTTCAATTCCATCCATGATCAAGTCAAGGAGGGAGACATAGAGATTTGCAAAATACACACAGATATGAATGTTGCAGACCCATTGACTAAGCCTCTCTCACGGGCAAAACATGATCATCACCAGGACTCCATGGGTGTTAGAATCATTACTATGTAATCTAGATTATTGACTCTAGTGCAGGTGCCAGACTAAAGGAAATATGCCCTAGAGGCAATAATGAAGTTTTTATTTATATTTCCTTATATCATGATAAATGTTTATTATTCATGCTAGAATTTTGTTAACCGGAAACTTAGTACATGTGTGAATACATAGACAAACAGAGTGTCCCTAGTATGCCTCTCCTTGAGTAGCTCGTTAATCAAAGGTGGTGATGTTTCCTGACCATAGACATGTGTTGTCATTTGATGAACGGGATCAAAGCATTAGAGAATTATGTGACGGACAAGACCCATCCGTTAGCTTAGCATAAATGATCGTTTAGTTTTATTGCTAGTGCTTTCTTCATGACTTATACATATTCCTTTGACTATGAGATTATGCAACTCCCGAATACCAGAGGAACACTTTGTGTGCTATCAAACGTCACAACATAACTGGGTGATTATAAAGATGCTCTATAGGTGTCTCCGATGGTGTTTGTTGAGTTGGCATAGTTCAAGATTAGGATTTGTCACTCCGAGTATCGTAGAGGTATCTCTGGGCCCTCTGGGTAATGCACATCACTGTAAGCCTTGCAAGTAATGTGACTAATGAGTTAGTTACAAGATGATGCATTACGAAACGAGTAAAGAGACTTGCCGGTAATGAGATTGAACTAGTGATGATGATACCGACGATCGAATCTCGGGCAAGTAACATATCGATGACAAAGGGAATGCCGTATGTTGTTATGTGGTTTGACCGATAAAAATATTCGTAGAATATGTAGGAGCCAATATGATCATCCAGGTTCCGCTATTGGTTATTGATTGGAGATGTGTCTCGGTCATGTCTACATAGTTCTCGAACCCGTAGGGTCCGCACGCTTAACGTTTGATGATGATTTGTTTTATGAGTTATGTGATTTGATGACCAAAGTTTGTTCGGAGTCCCGGATGAGACCACGGACATGACAGAGTCTCGAAATGGTCGAGAGGTAAAGATTCATACATTGGAAGTTGGCATTTGGACATCAGAATGGTTCCGAGTGGTTCGGGCATTTTTTTGGAGTACCGGGAGGTTATCGGAACCCCCCGGGAGAAGTATTGGGCCTTATTGGAAGAGAGGAGAAAGGCCATGTCAGAGGGGCGCCCCCCTTGCCCAAACCAAATTGGAGTAGTGGAGGGGGTCGGCTCCCATCTTTCCATCTCCCTCTTTCTCTCTTCCCCTTTTCCCACTCCGATGGAAGGAAGGAGGGGGGACCGAGTCCTACTTGGACTAGGAGTCCAAGTAGGACTCCCCCCTTATGGCGTGCCCCCCTAGGCCTGCCACCTCCTCCTCTCCCCTTTATATACGGAGGCGGGGGAGCACCCCAAAGGCACAACAGACATCTCTTAGCCGTGTGCGGTGCCCCCTTCTACAGTTTACCACCTCGGTCATATTGTCATAGTGCTTAGGCGAAGCCCTGCGCCGGTAACTTCATCATCACCATCGCCATGCCGTTGTGCTGACAGAACTCTCCCTCATCCTCAACTGGATCAAGAGCTCAAGGGACGTCATCGTGCTGAATGTGTGCAGAACACGGAGGTGCCGTACGTTCGGTACTTGGATCGGTTGGATCGTGAAGACGTTCAACAACATCAACTGCGTTACTAAACGCTTCCGCTTTCGGTCTACGAGGGTATGTGAACACACTCTCCGCTCTCATTATTATGCATCTCCTAGATAGATCTTGCATGATCATAGGAATTTTTTTGAAATACTGCGTTCCCTAACAATGGTATCAGAGCCAGGTCTATGCGTCGATGTTATATGCACAAGTAGAACACACGGAGTTGTGGGCGATAATAGCCATACTGCTTACCACCAATGTCTTACTTTGATTCGGCAGTATTGTTGGATGAAGAAGCCCGGGCCGACATTACATGACCGCATTCATGAGACTGGTTCTACTGACATGCTTCGCACACAGGTGGCTAGCGGGTGTCTGTTTCTCCAACTTTAGTTGAATTGAGTTTGACTATGGCCGGTCCTTGTTGAAGGTTAAAACAACACACTTGATGAAAAATTGTTTTGGTTTCGGTGCGTAGGTAAGAACGGTTCTTGCTAGAAGCCCATAGCAGCCACGTAAAGCTTGCAACAACAAAGTAGAGGACTTCTAACTTGTTTTGCAGGGCATGTTGTGATGTGATATGGTCAAGACGTGATAAGATATAAATTGTTGTATGAGATGATCATGTTTTGTAAAATTTATCGGCAACTGCTTGGAGCCTTATGGTTGTCACTTTATTGTATGAAATGCAATCGCCATGTAATTGCTTTACTTTATCACTAAGCGGTAGCGATAGTCGTGGAAGCAATAGTTGGCGAGACGACAACGATGCTACGATGGAGATCAAGGTGTAAAGACGGTGATGATGGAGATCATGACGGTGCTTTGGAGACAGAAATCAAAGGCACAAGATGATGATGACCATATCATGTCACATATTTTGATTGCATGTGATGTTTATCCTTTATGCATCTTATTTTGCTTAGTACGGCGGTAGCATTATAAGATGATCCCTCACTAAATTTCAATGTATAAGTGTTCTCCCTAAGTATGTCCCATTGCTATAGTTCATCGTGCCGAGAAACCATGTGATGATCGAGTGTGATAAGCTCTACGTTCACATACAACGGGTCCAAGCTAGTTTTGCACGTGCAGAATACTCGGGTTAAACTTGACGAGCCTAGCATATGCAGATATGGCCTCGGAACACTGAGACCGAAAGGTCGAACATGAATCATATAGTAGATCCATCTCACGTGATGATCGGACATGGTTTAGTTGATATGGATCGCGTGATCATTTAGATGACTAGAGGGATGTGTATCTAAGTGGGAGATCTTAAGTAATATGATTAATTGAACTTTAATTTATCATGAACTTAGTACCCCGATAGTATTTGCATGTCTATCTTGTTGTAGATCAATGGCCCGTGCTACTGTTCCCTTGAATTTTAATGTGTTCCTAGAGAAAGCTAAGTAGAAAGATGTTGGTAGAAACTACACGGACTGGGTTCGTAACTTGAGGATTTTCCTCATTCCAGCACAAAAGAATTACGTCCTGGAAGCACCGCAAGGTGCAAGACCCGCTGCAGGAGGAACTCCAGACATTGTGAACATCTGGCAGAGCAAAGCTGATGACTACTCGATAGTTTAGTGTGCTATACTTTACGGCTTAGAATCGGGACTTCAAAGACGTTTGAACGTTATGGAGCATATGAGATGTTCCAGGAGTTGAAGTTAATATTTCAAGCAAATGCCCGAATTGAGAGAGAAGTCTCCAATAAGTTCTATAGCTGCAAAATGGAGGAGAATAGTTTTGTCAGTGAACATATACTCAGAATGTCTGGGTACCACAACCACTTGACTTAACCGGGAATTAATCTTCCTGATGATAGTGTCATTGACAGAGTTCTTCAATCACTACCACCAAGCTACAAAAGCTTCGTGATGAACTATAATATGCAAGGGATGGATAAGACAATTCCCAAGCTCTTCGCGATGCTAAAGGCTGCGGAGGTCGAAATCAAGAAGGAGCATCAAGTGTTGATGGTTAACAAGACCACTATTTTCAAGAAAAAAGGGCAAATGGAAGAAGGGGAACTTCAAGAAGAACGGCAAGCAAGTTGCTACTCAAGTGAAGAAGCCCAGGTCTAGACCTAAGCCTGAGACTGAGTGCTTCTACTGCAAAGGGACCGTTCACTGGAAGCGGAACTGCCCCAAGTATTTGTTGGATAAGAAGGATGGCAAAGTGAAAGGTATATTTGATATACATGTTATTGATGGGTACCTTACTAATGTTTGTAGTATTTGATGCTGGTTTTGTTGCTCATATTTGCAACTAGAAACAGGGGCTATGGATTAAATGAAGATTGGCTAAGGACGAGGTGTCGGTGCACGTGAGAAATGGTTCCAAAGTCGATGTGATCGTCGTCGGCACGCTACCTCTACATCTACCATCGAGATTAGTTCTAGACCTAAATAATTGTTATTTGCTGCCAGCATTGAGCATGAACATTATATCCGGATCTTGTTTGATGCGAGACAGTTATTCATTTAAATCAGAGAATAATGGTTGTTCTATTTATATGAGTAATTTCTTTTATGGTCATGCACCCTTGATGAGTGGTCTATTTTTGTTGAATCTCGATTGTAGTGTACACATATTCATAATATTGAAGCCAAAAGATGCAAGGTTAATAGTGATAGTGCGACTTATTTGTGGCACTGCCGTTTAGGTCATATTGGTGTAAAGCGCATGAAGAAACTTCATGCTGACGGGCTTTTGGAATCACTTGATTATGAATCACTTGATGCTTGCGCAACATGCCTCATGGGCAAGATGACTAAGACTCCGTTCTCCGGAACAATGGAGCGAGCAACTGACTTATTGGAAATAATACATACTGATGTGTGAGGTCCGATGGGTGTTGAGGCTCATGGTGGGTATCTTTATTTTCTGACCTTCACAGATGATTTGAGCATATATGGGTATATCTACTTGATGAAACATAAGTCTGAAACATTTGAAAAGTTCAAAGAATTTCAGAGCGAAGTGGAAAATCATAGTAACAAGAAAATAAAGTTTCTACAATCTAAGCGTGGAGGTGAATATTTGGGTTATGAGTTTGGTCTCCATTTAAAACAAAGTGGAATAGTTTCGCAACTCATGCCACCTAGAACACCACATCGTAATGCTGTGTCCGAACATCGTAACCATACTTTATTAGATATGGTGTGATCTATGATGTCTCTTACTAACTTACCGCTATCGTTTTGGGGTTTTGCATTAGAGATGGCTGCATTCACGTTAAATAGGGCACCATCTAAATCTGTTGAGACGACACCATATGAACTGTCGTTTGGTAGGAAACCTAAGATGTCGTTTCTTAAAGTTTGGGGATGCGATGCTGGCGGATTTTGGGTTCCGGCAAAACCCTTGAGGTTCCAACACTGGGGTGCGCACGAAGATCTCTCCCCCTCTCTCTAGCTCGCACCAATGTTGGGGATATCGCTTATCGGGAACTTATCGGACAACCCATGATAAGGGGTAAATCGGCCAGTTTATCGGCATATCGGCCGATTTATCGCCATATCGGCTGATTTATCGGCCGATTTATC
Source organism: Triticum aestivum (assembly GCF_018294505.1). NCBI lineage: Eukaryota > Viridiplantae > Streptophyta > Magnoliopsida > Poales > Poaceae > Triticum > Triticum aestivum. The sequence continues at coordinate 229,349,489 of NC_057806.1, read as the reverse complement.
TTATCGGTCTGACAGCGGTAAGCGATAAATCGGCCGATTTATCGGCATATCGGAAGATATCTTGAACAGTGGTTCGCACACTCTCTGATCTCACGGCCTAGCTCGACGAACCCAAAGAACATGTGACACAAGATTTATACTGGTTTGGGCCACCGTTGTGGTGTAACACCCTACTCCAGTGTGGTGTGGTGGATTGCCTCTTGGGCTGAGGATGAACAGTACAAGGGAGGAACAACCTCGCGAGGAGAGGTGTTCTTGTGCTTGGTGTGCTTGCGTGGTTGAAGATCGGGATCCCCCCACTATGGTGGTGGCTAGTCCTATTTATAGAGGCCCTGGTCCTCTTCCCAAATATTAGGTGAGAAGGGATCCCACAACGGCCAAATTTGATGGGAGATAACTAGTACGAGCTATACTGACAAAGTGGTCTTCGCCTACCAAAGGCTCTGGTGGTGACGCTGTCTTGGGCTCCCCGATGACCTCCATCTTGCCGTCCTGCTGGTCTTGGTCTTGTTGCACCGATATGGACTCCTCGTCTGCTCTTGCCCCTTTAGCACCAAAGAGGAAACGAGGACACTGCGCATGCAGGAGCCCGCTTGGTTCCAGTCGTCATGGCTTGCGTCACAGGAACCTTGCGAGGTGTCCCTTGCCTTGATCTCTCCGCCCCTTGCGAGCCAGCCTGGTGAGGCTGCCCCCGAGGAGGTTTTGTGTCGTCCGCCTCGTGAGGCTTGGCCCCTCGCGAGGGTCTTGAGTGTTCGCTGGTGAAGTTCGGCTATACGGGGCCGCTTGTGGAGCCACGCTGCGGGCCGCAGGCAGGCAAGTCTGCGGACACCCGTTCCCAAAGCGCCGACAGTAGTCCCTGGGCCCAAGGCGCGCTCGGGCTTGGCTTCGAGGCAAAGCCAAAGGGCAAGTGCGGAGCACCGCGGGCCCCAATAGCCTGTGGTCCTGGATAGCGCGTGGCGACTGATTGGACGTGGGCGTCTCCGCTTCCCCATGCAGAAAAAGATCATTATTACCTTGGATCATGGAGGCCGGCGGTTGGCCTCCCCTTGGCTATAAATGGGTAGAGGGGCGGAGCCCCCATCGCCCATCCCTTCCTTTGCTTCTCCCGCTCCTTCTTCTTCCTTGCTTCACTGCTAGCAGCGACAACCATGGCGCCTACGAAGAGGCTCTCGGCTGCGGAGAAGGGGAAGGCTCGCTAGGAGGGACCTGGCTCACCACTGCCCAAGAGGGGGTGCGGCCGTCCCCGCAAGCACACCGCGACCCCTGCCGCGGCCCCTCGCGGCCGCGGCGGCACCTCTTCTCGTGGCGGCAGCAGCCCAGGTCGTGGTAGTCCCGTTGATTAGGTGAGGCATGCCGTGGTTGCGTGGCCTCCTCAGTCGCGCTTCCATTCAGCGGAGGTGTTGCCTGAGTTCATCGTGTGGTCGGAGAACCCGGCCGGCACTGGGCTTCAGCTCCCGCACTTCTTTGTCGGCGAGCTGCCAGCCGCTGGTGCAGGAAGTCTTTGGCTGTAGGCGGACGGCTGCTGCAGCAAGGCTTCCTGGGTCATGGTCAAGGTCTCCGCCGCGGGCAACACGGTCCTAGCTCGCGGCTGGCAGACGTTCGCCCCCGCGCACGGACTGGGCAGGCGGTGCGCCCTCCACTTCAAGTACGACGGCGACATGACCCTCTTCGTGAGGTTATTTGGGGAAGATGGTCACCGCGTCGGGTTCTGCCCCGAGGGCAATGACGGCGACAAGGTGCTCGGCCTAGGCGATGGTCATGACGAGGAGGAAGGCGGCTTCGTCCTCGGCGCCGGCCATGGCTCGTCCAGCTATGGCGGCTCCTCGTTCGACAGCAACTCCAGCACTGGCGGCTATGACCAGCCGCCACGCTGCCGTGCTTGCTTCGAAGGTGGCAGCGGGTCGGCTCGCCGCCGCGTTACGGTGAAGCATGAGGAGGGGTTTGGCTGAGCTCGGGAGAGCACCACGAGCCCGTCCACGCAGCCTGTTGTGGGGGCATGCTCCACTTTTGTTTCGTTCTTCCTTCCCTTCCTGCATTAGAGAGAGACAAGTATGGGGCCCTGCTAGGGCATGCGACAATTATGGTTTCTAAGTGGCTGAGCTATGTTTATCATTCATGTGTTGTGCTGCAGCGTCATGTTTTATGTATGCGCGTAGAATGACTTAGCTTGATGTGCCTAGAGTAGATTCCGCCTCGTGAGATGCGCGTTCCCCAATGCCTGACGAGGTCTCCTGTGCTCGGGAGGCGCCTGAGAACTGCAAAACTTTTCTAGGAAATCCTCATTCTTCCTGACCCTTATCGTAGGTGTTGCCGGCCGTAACCCTGTGCTTCGCGTCGCGGTACCTGGGGGCACAGACTAAGAAGGGCGCACTAGCTTGTGAGCTCGAGCGAGGGTGCCTTGCGAAAGCCAAGAAAACAAAAACGCTCACGTGGGCGCCTGCCTAGCCCCCTCGCGAGGCATGCGAGGGAGAGAACGGGTCAGAAACGAGGAACCAAAGGCAGAAAGGGAGGCAACAAGGACAAAGAAACCAGGCCAGCAAGGAACTCCAGAAAGCAAATTCTCACTTAAAAAGAAAGGGCAACCAACTACGGAAAGCAAATGAAAAGCCGCGTCCGGCACCTAGTCTAGTGTTCTTGTCTTCTCACCAGCGCGGAGCTAAGTGCTACCACTAGGTATGGGAGCGAGCCCCCGAGGCCCGAGGGTGGCACTCCTGAGACTCCGGGGCGTGTATAGCCCCACTCATTCTTACATGAGAGTGTCACGAGCGGAGATTCTTCACAGGCACTAGGCCTTGCTTCACAGGCATCGGGCCTTGCTTCATGGGTAGAACTTCTGGAGGTGCTGGATGTTCCAGGCGTTCTTGATGGGGATCCCGTCCTGTGTCTCCAGGCATGCGGCGCCAGGCCTGGAGATGTGGGTGACCCGAAACGGGCCCTCCCACATGGGCGAGAGCTTGTGTAGCCCTTCCCTAAAGAGCACCCGACTCGGGACAAGATCACCCACCTCGAGCGTCCTGGAGCGGACGCTGCGGCAGTGGTACAGCCGCAGCGCGTGCTGGTACCTCGCAGCTCAGAGCGAGGCTTCTCGACAGCGTTCCTCCCCCAGCACGAGATCCATCCCCCGCATGGCGTCCTGCTGCATTTCATCAAACACCAGGACCCACGCGGAGTGATGCCTGACCTCGTGTGGGAGAACCGCTTCTGCTCCGTAGATAAGGAAGGATGGGGTCTCTCCTATCGCCCTAGTGGTGGTGATGCGAATGGACCACATCACAGATTGGAGCTCGTCATGCCAGCCCCTGCCGCAGGCCTCGAGCTTCACCTTGAAGGTCCTTGTCTTGAGGCCCCTCAGGACCTCCGCGTTGGCGTGTTCAGCCTGGCCGTTGCTCCTGGGGTGCGCCACGGAGGCATAGCAGATCTGCGTTCCAAGGTTAGCACAATACGTCTTGAAGAGATTGCTAGTGAACTGCGAGCCGTTGTCAGTGATGATGTGATTAGGGACCCCAAATCAGCTTACAGGCCCTTGATGAACTTGACTACTGACCCAGCGGGGATGGTGCGGACAGCTTCCACTTCTGCCCATTTGGTGAATTTGTCAATGGCGACGTAGAGGCAGCGATAGCCTCCAGGCGCTCAAGGGAATGGACCCAGGATATCCAGCCCCCAGACCACGAACGGCCATGAGAGGTCCTGAGCAGGTTGGTGGATCTGCTTGGCATGGAACTGGTAGGCCTCGCAAGATTTTACCAGCTCGGCCGCGTCATTGAGTGTCGTGGGCCAGTAGAACCTGCTGCGGAAAGCCTTGCCGACCAGGGTGCGCGATGACGAGTGGTGCCCGCACTCTCCGCCATGTATGTCAGCTAGCAACTCTTTCTCCTATTCCCTGGAATGCATCGCAGAGAAACATCTTTTGGCCGCTTCCTGTATAGCTCACCGTCCTGAATGCAGTACGCCGTAGCCTGTCGGGCCACACGCTCCGCATCTTCCTCCTTCCCTGGCATCGTGCCTTGCATCAGGTATGCCTTGAACTCCTCGGTCTTGCCCCCCTCCTGAGGATCGAGCGCTAAGAGGAGGCGCGCTCCTGAGGTCGGGCCACAGGCGGGGGCTCCCGAGGCTGGTAGCTGGGGGAGCTCCTCCTGAGGCAGCGTCGGCTCCGCAGGTGGTGGTGCTGCCGAAGGCTTGAAGAGCCGCTCCTCGAAGACGCCGGGCTCTTGGAGCTGCCGCTTGGATGCTCTCCTGGCGATGTCGTCGGCCTCTTTGTTGGTTCCACAAGGCACATGTTGTAGCTCCAGGCCCAGGAATTGCTTTTCCATTTTGCGCACCTCTGCAAGGTATGCCTCCATGTGTTCATGCTTCGGCTCGTACACCTTGTTGGAGAAGTTGACGAGGAGCTGCGAGTCTCCCTTGACGGTGAGGTGTTTCATCCCTAGGGCCACTGCTGCCTTGAGGCCAGTGATGAGACCCTCGTACTCTGCAATGTTGTTGGAGACCTTCTCGCCCCGCTGGAAGCAGAGCTGCACGGCGTAGTAAATCTTGTCCTGAGTGGGCGAGATGAGCACGGCTCCAGCCCCCATGCCCTGACGTGCAAACGCGCCATCGAAATACATGACCCAACCATCTGGCGCTTCACTTCCTGGTAAGAGGGATCGGTTCTCGCCTGCTTCGAGCTCTGGGGTGTCGGTCCATTCTGCCACAAAGTCGGCGAGTGCAGCCCCTTGATGACTCTGCTTGTGCTGAACTCCAGGTTGAACGCTTGTAGCTTGATGTTCCATTCGGCAACCCTCCCTGCAGCATTGGGGCTTCTGAGCACTCACTCCAATGGGTAAGCTGAAACGACCTTGTTGGGGTGACCTTGGAAGTAATGGCGCAGCTTGCGCGAGGCCACCAGGAGCGCGAGCAAGAGCTTCTGAGGCATGGGGTATTGCGCCCTCGCATCCCGCAAGACCGTGCTGAATAAGTACACCGGATGCTCGAGAATGGTGGGAGAGGTGACGGGGTTTTTGGCTCCCGGGGACTGAGGTGTTTCCTGCGGGTTTCCAGCTCCTGGGGCTTGGTGACCTATCAGGGCAGCCGCTGTCTCAGGAGCGTCACCTTGGTGCTGAGCTTCCTCATTCGGCTTGATGACTCCACTTGGCGGGTCCTCGACCTCGGGACCCTCCCTGATAGCCACCAACGCCGCACTGGCGGAGTGGGGTGTGGCAGACAGGTAGAGTACCAAGGGCTTGTGAGTACGAGGCGCCACCATCACCGGTGTGCCGGTCAAGTATCTCTTGAGGTCCTAAAATGCCAGGTCGGCCTCGGGGGTCCACTCGAACGGACCCTTCTTCTTCATCAACTTAAAAACGGCAATGCGCGCTCCCCTAACTTGGAGATGAAGCGCCCCAACGAAGTCACGTGGCCTGCTAGCTTCTGCATCTCCTTGAGGTTTTATGGCGGGCTCATGTCTTCAATTGCCTTGACCTTCTCCAGGTTGGCCTCGATCTCCCTGTGAGACACGAGGAAGCCTAGCAGCTTGCCCGAAGGGAAACTAAACACGCACTTCTTCGGGTTGAGCCGCAGGTCCACCTAGCGCAGGCTCGCGGAGGTCTCCTCCAGGTCCCCAGTGGCCTCGAGGGCTCGGATACAAGAGCTCGATCATAGACGAGTCAGCGGAAGCAACAATATCTGAGTACAGACATAAGTTAAACAAGTTTGCCTTAAGAAGGCTAGCACAAACTGGGATACAGATCGAAAGAGGCATAGGCCTCATGCCTGGGATCCTCCTAAACTATTCCTGGTCGTCGTCAGTGGCCTGCACGTAGTAGTAGGCACCTCCAGTGTAGTAGGAGTCATCGTCAATAGTGGCGTCTTGCTCCTGGACTCCAACGTATGGTCGCAGCAATCGGGTATAAAAAGGGGGAAAAGGGGGAGCAAAGCAACCGCGAGTACTCATCCAAAGTACTCGCAAGCAAGGAGCTACACTACATATGTATGCATTGGTAACAAATGCAAAAGCATAGCATACGTGGACAGAACTGTAGAATGCTATAATAAGAGGGGGATAACTAGTCCTTCCGAAGACTACGCTTCTGGCCACCTCCATCTTGCAGCATGTAGAAGAGAGTAGATGGTAAGTTTACCAATGTATCATCGTATAGCATAATCCTACCCGGTGATCCTCCCCTCATCGCCCTGTGAGAGAGCGATCACTGGTGGTATCTGGGACTTGGAAGGGTGTGTTTTATTAAGTATCCGGTTCTAGCTGTCATAAGGTCAAGGTACAACTCCAAGTCGTCTTGTTACCGAAGATCACGGCTATTCGAATAGATTAACTATCTTGCAGTGGTGCACCACATTTCCCAACACGCTCGATCCCCTTTGTCCGGACACACTTTCCTGGATCATGCCCGGCCTCGGAAGATCAACACGTCGCAGCCCTACCTAGGCACAACAGAGAGGTCAGCACACCGGTCTAAATCCTATAGCACAAGGGTCTGGGCCCATCGCCCATTGCACACCTACACGTTGCGTACGCGGCCGGCGAGCAGACCTAGCCTCCCTTACACAAGAGCAGGCGTTCCAGTCCAACCCGGCGCGCGCCGCTCAGTCGCTGACGTCACGGAGGCTTTGGCTGATACCACGATGTCGAGTCCCCATAACTGTTCCCGCGCAGTTGGTTAGTGCGTATAGGCCCGTGGCCAGACTTAGATCATATACCCAGATCTCGTTAAGCGTGTTATTTTGAAATAACCACGGACGCCGACCAGGGCCAGGCTCACCTCTCTCCTAGGTGGTCTCAACCTACCCTGTCGCTCCGCCACAAAGGTTCACTCAGAGGGCCGTCAGGACAAACGTCCTATCGGACCCAATCCGTGAATCACTCGCAGGTATTCTATGAGCCGACCCCACTTTAGACACCACAAGTATCATATAATATGTATATAAATATATACTCGTGATCACTACCCAATAGTATAGCATGGCAGATGGACAAGAATATAGGGCCACTGATGATAAACTAGCATCCTATACTAAGCATTTAGGATTGCAGGTAAGGTATCAATAACTGGAGCAACAATGACAAGCTATGCATCAGGATAGGATTAACGGAAAGCAGTAACATGCTACACTACTTTAATGCAAGCAGTAGAGAGAAGAGTAGGCGATATCTGGTGATCGAGGGGGGGGGGGCTTGCCTGGTTGCTTTGGCAAGAAAGAGGGGTTGTCAACCGCGTAGTCGATCGGGGCACTAGCAACGGCTTCAGTCTCATAGTCTACCGGAGAGAAGAGGGGGAAGAAACAATGAATACAATGCAAACAGATGCATAATGATGCATGACATGACAAGTAGCAGTGCTAGGTGTTCCCTAACAAGGTATGAGGTGGTGCCGGTGAAGGGGGGAAACATTCGGGAAAATATCCCTGGTGTTTCACATTTTCGGGCAGATGAATCGGAGGGGGAAAGTTGCATGTTCACTCTAATAGGGATGCGTGATGGACGAACGGGCTGCGTATCCGGATTCGTCTCGTCGTTCTGAGCAACTTTCATGTACAAAGTTTTTCCATCCGAGCTAGGTTTATTTCATATTGATTTTAAAAGATTTAAATTAATTTTAGCATTTATTTAATTAATTTAATTCAACATTATCCCGAACAATGCATGCTGACATCAGCATGACGTGAGCATGATGTCAACAATCAACAGAGGTGTTGACTGGTCAACCTGATGTGTGGGACCCACCTGTCATACTCCGTTTAGGTTAATTAGGATTTAGCTAATCTAATTACGATTGAATTAAACTAACTAGTTGATTAGATTAATTAAACATGATTAATTAATTATTTATTTTTATTTTTTATTTTGTTAATTCTTTTTTTAATACAACGTTCTAAGGTGGGCCCCTGTGACATAGGCAGGGGGCTCTTAGCGGGCAAACGGGTGAATGGGTGCGTGTGCTCGCACCCGTGGCCACGAGAGGCGAGGGCGAGCTCGCCCGGAGCCCCGGTGGATGGCGACGACGGGAGCAGCACCGGGAGCGGGGAGTAGCGGGGCCGGGCGACGACGCGTGGCTTGGCGCCAGTGGTCGTGGCCGCGGCCGGAGCAGGGAAGGATAAGGGGCGGCTGGCCAGAGTGCGCGGGCGGGGCGACCGTGGACGGCGCCGGCGGAGGGCGGTGCCTGTGGTTAGCAGTGGCGTGGTGGAGGTGACCGCGAGCGACCAGCAGGGCAGCATGCGGATCGGCGAGCAGCTGTGGCTGGGCGTACAGGGGTAGGTGCAGTCAAAGGCGGGAGAGCGACGGGGAGGCTAGTGGCCGCAGCCGGGGAAGGCGAGGACAACACGCGGATGGGGGACGGCCGATGTCGGTGTCAAAACCGGCGGATCTCGGGTAGGGGGTCCCGAACTGTGCGTCTAGGCCGGATGGTAACAGGAGGCAAGGAACACGATGTTTTACCCAGGTTCGGGCCCTCTTGATGGAGGTAAAACCCTATGTCCTGCTTGATTAATATTGATGATATGGATAGTACAAGAGTAGATCTACCACGAGATCAAGGAGGCTAAACCCTAGAAGCTAGCCTATGGTATGATTGTTGTATGATGATGTTGTCCTACGGACTAAAACCCTCCGGTTTATATAGACACCGGAGAGGGTTAGGGTTACACAAAGTCGGTTACAATGGTAGGAGATCTTGAATATCCGCATCGCCAAGCTTGCCTTCCACGCCAAGGAAAGTCCCATCCGGACACGGGACGAAGTCTTCAATCTTGTATCTTCATAGTCCTGGAGTCCGGCTGAAGGTATAGTCCGGCTACCCGAACACCCCCTAATCCAGGACTCCCTCAGTAGCCCCTGAACCAGGCTTCAATGACGACGAGTCCGGCGCGTAGATTGTCTTCGGCATTGCAAGGCGGGTTCCTCCTCCAAATTCTTCATAAAAGTTTGTAAACACCAAGAGTAGTGTCCGGCTCTGCAAAATAAGTTTCCACGTATTGCCACAGAGAGAATAATATTAACACAAATCTAATCTGCTGACGTATTCCGCAGCGTGACATCACACTACGGCCAAGCCTTTATTCGAATCGTTTTCACTTTTCCACCTCAGCGTGTTTTGCGAGGCGGTTTCCTTGGCACGTCTTGTCAAAGCAGAGATCGTGTCCCCCATTTACGGGATTCTCATCAATACGGACGTGGGTAACCCAACCGCGCCATTTATCACGGCGCTTGGGAGGCAAGCGAGTTTTACTAGGCTGGTGGGGACGCATAGTCGCATCCGCCCATATAAGGGGATAAGGATCCACCTTTTTACCTACGCCTTCTTCCTCCTTTGCCTATCCATCTTCTGCGCACCCGAGCTCCAGCGCCCAAGCCCGCACTTCCTACCTCAACCTTCTCCAACAATGTCCGGAGCGGGAGGCAAGTGGATGGTCTCCTCCGTCACGGAGGGCCATGTCAAAAGGCTAAGGAAGGCCGGATACCTGTCCAAAGACATCGCGCACCGGCTTCCTGAGGAGGGGCAGCTTCTCCCCACCCCAAGGCCCCATGAGAGGGTAGTATTTCTTCCCCACTTCCTCCGCGGACTGGGTTTTCCTCTCCACCCATTTGTCCGCGGGCTCATGTTCTACTATGGCCTAGATTTCCACGATCTGGCCCCGAACTTCATCCTCAATATCTCGGCGTTTATCGTCGTGTGCGAGGCTTTCCTCTGCATCCGCCCCCATTTCGGCCTCTGGCTCAAGACCTTCAACGTCAAGCCAAAGGTGGTGCGCGGCAACCAGGCGGAGTGCGGAGGTGCCATGGCGGGCAAAATAGCCAACGTCCTATGGCTCGAGGGCTCCTTTGTGGAGACCTTGAAGGGGTGGCAGTCAGGGTGGTTTTACATCACCGAGCCACGCGATCCGAAGTGGATCGCAGCCCCTGAATTCCGATCCGGACCCCCTACGCGGCTCACGTCCTGGAAGGAGACGGGCTTGTCGTGGGGCGACGAAGAAGAGGTGACCGGACTGCAAAAATGCATCCAGTCCCTGGTGAACAAGCAGCTCAAGCTTGTCAACGTAGTCCAGGTCATGCTCGTCCGCCGGATCCTTCCGTGTCAAGAACGGGACTTCAATTTGTGGGAGTTCAACCCGGCGCAGCACCGAACTCTGAGCAGGCTCTTCGACACGACGTACGAAGATGTCTGGAAGGGGCTAACCAAAGGCGCCGAGGCTCCCACATCCGCCTCCGAAGACCGCGGATTCAGCTCGCAGCGTCCTGCTGGCGAGGTAAAATATTTTCATCTTTTACAGGATGTTAAGTTTTCTTCATAGTTTGACTCTATGCGGGATCTAAACTCCCTCACCTTTGACAGGATTGGCAGGCGAAGTCCGGACTGATTAACTGTCCGGCTCCCTTGCCCGAAGACCCAGCCCCTGCTCTCCTAGTGAAGCTGCTGGTTCCGGCACCTTATGTGGTGCCGGAGAAGAAGGCCAAGAAGAAGAAGGCCACGGGGACTCGAAAGAGTTCCCGGCATATGGTGGTGTCGGACTCGTCGTCCGACGAGTCCGAGACGCACTCCTCCCGTGAAGACGAGGAGGAGGAAGAAGAGACCTCTCCCCCTCCAGCGGGGGGAGGAAAGAAGAGGAAGGCCGCCCCAGTAGGGGAGGCCGAAGGGTCCAAGAAGAGGAAAACCCCTCCGCCGGACTACGCCCCCGACGCCGACGAGGACGAAGAGGAGTGGCCGGACAGGGCCAAGCGTCCGGCGAAATCGTAAGTGTTCGGATACCAGAGTAACTCATGATATTCCTTTTGTTGCACAGCTTTCCCTAATGTCGAATATAATCATGCAGCCCGCCCAAGGACGGGCTCGACGAGTCGTCGAGCGGCTCCCTGGATTCATCGGACGTGAATTCAGTTCCGCCCGCTGCCTCCCCCTGTGCTGCGGATGACGCCGAAGTGGCGTCGCGACAAGCTCCGGGGCAAGAGGAGGTGGTCCAGGAGGAGCCGCGAGGCGACCTCCCGGACTCCAGGAGTAAAGGGGACAAGACCCCCCAGGGCTCCAAGTCCGGCTTTAAGCCGGACACCGCCGGAATCATCAACGGTTCCGGACCGCGGCAGGCGAACTCCTGCCAAGAGGAGCAAGCCTATTGAGCCGGCGTCCTCCGTCCAACCGGAGGCGCCGGACAATCTGCTGGAGGTGCTTAAGGGCGCCTCCATCGACGAGGAGCACCGTACCATCATGAGTACGGTGGTCCAGAAGGTTCGGTCCGCCAAAAGCGGACTGACTGAAGCTTGTGCTAGCCTTCTAACAGGCTTCGAGGTAAGTAAAAATATGTAAAAATATTACCGCATAGACAGTAGCCCCTGATGCTCTGTTTGGCGTTCGGAAAGAAAAGCCGAATAGAGGATCTATTAAATATCGCAGGAGTCTAACTAAAAAGGAGTCAATATACGTATGCAGGCTTCGCTGCTGGCCACCGCCGCACTGACTGCGGAGGTGGGTGCCCTGAAGCAGGGCCTCGAGCGGACCGAGCAAGAGCTCGGCCTTGCCAAACGGCAGCTCGAGGAGAAAGAAGGTAAGAGATACCTTATAGAAAAAATGCCTATAAGAAGACGCAATTGCAAAAAATGACAGGAGTACACTGCTTATTGTAGGGGCCACAACTGAGGTGGCGACCCTCAAGCAGGCGCTGTCCGAGGCCGAGAAGAAAGCGGCCACGGAGCGCACCGAGCGGGAGAAATTTGAGGCGCAGGTCGGCGAGGTGCAGCAAGAGCTTCAGGCTCTCATGAAAAAACATGAGAGTTTGGAGCTCGACTCGAAGACGCGAGCGTCCGAGCTTGCTGCGGCCCTTAAAACTGCCAAATCTGCCAAGGCCGAAGCCCAGAAGGCCCTCCAGGAATTGGATGCGGTGAAAAAGATAGCGGCGGGTAAGGCATTCTCTATGCAAAGCAGACATATAAAAGTAAACTACTTGTTACTTACCCGAATCCGGAGCTCTCCAGGGGCATTCGCAGATCTTCCCCGCAGCGTATCCGATGCCGCCGCATTCTACCGAGCCGAGGAAGGCAGCTCGACGGAGAAGGTGTTCTGGTCTCAGTACGCTGAGGCCGGACACCCTGTGCCCTTGAGCGACCAGCTGAAGCAGCTGGTCGAGCTCCACAAGGCGGCCGAACAAGCCCTGAAGGGCTTCATAGTTCGGCTGTGGCCTGGAGAGGCCCTGCCTGGGAGCTACTTCGGACTGGTGCGGCGGCTGGTGGAGGCTTGTCCAAGGCTCGAGGTCATCAAGCGCTCCGTCTGCATCGAAGGTGCCCGTAGGGCCCTTGCCCGTGCAAAGGTGCACTGGGGTAAGCTGGACGGTGAGAAGCTTGTGAGGGACGGGCCGCCGCCGGGGAAGGAGCATCGCAAGCCCGAGAACTATTACAAGGATGTTCTGGCTGGTGCCCGCCTTATGGCGGATGAATGTACCAAGGATGTAATTTTTGAATGAACTCGCTCGTGTTATCCTGTGCGCTGAAAACTTGTTCATATGCGCTAAGCAATGCTTGTTGAATTTAAAATATTACTTTCTGTGCGGCCGTTTATCAAAAATTGAGAGATGGCCAGTCGTCGGGTTCTGCCCCCATGCCACTAGTGCTAGGGTGTTCGGGATAAACCTAAGCGCTCTTCCCATGATTGGGTCCGTCGAGGGAGGCGCTCAGCACAACGAACAAGGCAATCGGACTATAATGCTTGAACACTCTCACTTAGCCATAGAACTCTATAATTTTAAATTTCGGCGAAGCCCCTAGTATTCGGAAGACCGAGTTCGGGGCGCTATCCACGCCTTGGCCGGACAAAGCCGGTTCCTCGCTCGAAGCGGCATAAGTCTTTAAGGACTCGAAAAACCTCTCGAACAGCGACCGGTCTCTCGCCTCATCATGACAGTCAGTTTTAGCTTTCTCTACTGAGGTGCTCAGCCCAGCTCAACTGGGGCACAATCGCAGTAGTTCTCCTAGTGCTACCTTAGCCGATATAGCGGAACGTAAGGCACCAAAACATAGGAGCCGGGCAAACCCAACTATTGACCCAAATCATGATTCGGAGCCGATGCATATAGTGCTATAAGTTCGGGGTGCCGCACTTGTGAAAGTGTACGGACTTCTCACGCCATATTGATGGGTACTGAAGCCCCTGGCGTATTTTTGCCGTACCACAGTGTACGGATGCAACATGTTATTAATAAACATATATATAAAAAAGAGGATAATGCAAAAAATAGACAAAAAGCTATGCATTGTTTATAGAAAGGCTGCTATGAAAGCGGAACGATACAAATAGTGCGATAAGCAAAAGAAATTGGACTATTTAACATGTCCTGGCCAGGGGCAGGCCGCGGAATTGTATTAAAAAACAGGTATACTGCTCGCAATAGAGACCACCTGGAGTTCCATAATGCGGCGTGGCTTGTCTGCTTTCCTGGATCTTGCATCGTTTGTGCGGCAGTTGAATTGCCGAACGGGTCATCCGAAGTATGGAGTCCTGAGAGTAAGAAAAAAAAGGAATCCGGCAGCCCCTGGTGCGGTTTAAGCCGTATTTCGGGCGTGCCGTGATAGTGCCCCTTCCCCTGTGCCCATGGTATTTCAAGAGCGTAGTTATGTACGCGAAGCACTGGTTTCGCTATATCGCGAGGGCTAGGGTTGGGGCCGCATTGCTACGCTAGCTCAGAACGTGCCAGGCGGTCTTGTTGTAGGGTACTCCGGGCGCGCTTGGCAGTGTCTGGCTTTTTGAAGGTCGAACTGGAGAACTGCCTAGAAAGGCTACTTTGTACTTCTGCTGCGAGCGCTGCCGTGTGCTCTTCCGTTCGGAGGGAGTGTTCAGTGTTCCCATTGACCGTGATTACTCCTCTAGGGCCTGGCATCTTGAGCTTGAGGTATGCATAGTGCGGTACCGTGTTGAATTTTGCGAATGCGGTTCGCCCGAGAAGTGCGTGATAGCCACTACGGAACGGGACTATGTCGAAGATTAACTCCTCGCTTCGGAAGTTATCCGGAGATCCGAAGACCACTTCCAGTGTGACTGAGCCTGTACAGTTGGCTTCTACGCCTGGTATGACGCCTTTAAAGGTTGTTTTGGTGGGCTTGATCCTCAAGGGATCTATGCCCATTTTTCGCACTGTATCCTGGTAAAGCAGGTTCAGGCTGCTGCCGCCGTCCATGAGGACTCTTGTGAGATGAAATCCGTCAATGATTGGGTCTAGAACCAATGCGGCGAAGCCGCCGTGACGGATGCTAGTGGGGTGGTCCCTTCGATCAAAGGTGATCGTGCAGGAGGACCATGGGTTGAACTTTGGGGCGACTGGCTCTATCGCATATACGTCCCGTAACGCACGCTTCCGCTCCCTCTTGGGGATGTGGGTTGCGTATATCATGTTCACCGTCCGCACTTGCGGGGGAAATCCCTTCTGTCCACTGTTGTTCGGCGGCCTGGGCTCCTCCTCGTCGTCGCTATGCAGCCCCTTGTCTTTGTTTTCGGCTCTTAACTTGCCTGCCTGCTTGAACACCCAACAGTCCCTGTTGGTGTGATTGGCTGGCTTTTCGGGGGTGCCATGTATCTGGCACAAGCGGTCGAGTATTCGGTCCAAACTGGACGGGCCCTGAGTATTTCTTTTGAATGGCTTTTTCCGTTGACCGGATTTGTAGCCTCGGAATCCGGCATTAACTGCCGTATCCTCGTTGCTGTCGCTGTTAACGCGGCGCTTTTGTTTGTTCCGACGCGACCTGTCACTTTTGTCCTTGGTATTCGAATTACCAGGGTTCTTGGTTAAGTTGTTGCTGCGAGCTAGCCAGCTGTCTTCTCCCGCGCAAAAGCGGGTCATGAGTGTCGTGAGGGCTGCCATAGATTTCGGCTTTTCCTGTCCCAGGTGCCGGGCAAGCCACTCGTCACGGATATTATGCTTGAAGGCCGCTAAGGCCTCTGCGTCCGGACAGTCGACTATCTGGTTTTTCTTTGTTAGGAACCGTGTCCAGAATTGCCTGGCCGATTCCTCTGGCTGCTGAATTATGTGGCTTAGGTCATCGGCGTCCGGTGGTCGCACATAAGTGCCCTGGAAGTTGTCAAGGAATGCGGCTTCCAGGTCCTCCCAAGAACCGATTGAGTCTGCTGGCAAGCTGTTAAGCCAATGCCGGGCCGGTCCCTTAAGTTTGAGTGGGAGGTATTTGATGGCGTGTAGATCATCACCGCGGGCCATGTGGATATGAAGGAGATAATCCTCGATCCATACCGCAGGATCTGTTGTGCCATCGTACGATTCGATGTTTACGGGTTTGAAGCCCTCAGGGATTTTATGATCCATTACTTCATCTGTGAAGCATAGTGGGTGTGCGGCGCCTCTGTATTGGGCTATATCACGACGCAGCTCGAAGGAGCTTTGTCTGTTGAGTTCGGCCCGGCCGGATTTATTGCATCCGGAGTGACGATCACCGTCACGTGCCGTGGGGCGCCTGCGCGATCCGTAGATCGATCTTGTTTGCCTTGCCTTGTCCTCCAGTATGTCGCGCAGGTCGGGCGCATTTTCCCGTGCCTTAGTATGCTTGACGCGGCGTCGGGGCATGGCTTGAGTGGAGGGCCAAGAGGCCTCTCTGTCGCGGCCACGAGGTGGCCGGTCGGCCATGTCATGCGCTGGTGATGTAGGTGCTTCCTCCTCTAGTCGGGGTAGCAGCCTGCGCTTTGGGTAACTCTTGGAGGGGCGTTCGAGTTCATACTCTTCGGCCGCAAGGACTTCAGTCCATCTGTCAGCTAGCAAATCCTGATCAGCTCTAAGCTGTTGCTGCTTTTTCTTGAGGCTGCTTGCCGTGGCCATAAGCCTGCGTTTAAAACGCTCTTGTTCGGCGAGATCCTCTGGCACGACGAACTCGTCGTCGTCGAGGCTTGCCTCGTCTTCGGAGGGAGGCGTATAATTATCGTCCTCAACCTCTTGGTCCGCCGCCCTCTCGTGAGGGCTGGCTTCTCTGTCCTCCTGTGCTGAATCTTGCTGGAGGGGGTGTTCTTCGGCGCTATCCGGAGTAGTATTATCTCCCGTGCCGGAATCACCGTTTTTGCTTTGGCGGGATTTAGAGCGGCGCCGCTGACGCCGGCGCTTGGGCTGTTTCTTAGAGGTATCGTCCCCCGCTGTTCCATCGCCATCTCCATCCTTTGGAGTGTCCACCATATATATGTCATATGACGAGGTGGCCTTCCAGCGCCCTACAGGTGCTGGTTCTTGTTCGTCTCCTGCATCGTCGTCCATGCCGTCGATGTCTTCGGAGTCGAAGTCAAGCATGTCGGTTAAGTCGTCGACAGTGGCTACGAAGTGGGTGGTGGGTGGGTTTTGAATTTCTTCATCGTCCGTATCCCAACCTTGCTGACCGTAGTCCGGCCAGGGCTCTCCTGATAAAGAGAGAGACTTTAGAGAATTCAGGATGTCGCCGAAGGGCGAGTGCTGAAAGATGTCCGCGGCGGTGAACTCCATTATCGGCGCCCAATCGGATTCGATCGGCAGGGGCGCGGGGGGCTCGGAGTTCGGAGAGGAATCGGCTCCTCGGAGTCACGGGCCATGCGGAGTGCGGGGCTGGAGTTCGGCTCGATCGCCTCTGAGATCGCAGCCCCTGAGGCAGCGTCCAACCGCTGATCCTCGATCGGTGCAGTAGGCTCCGAATCAATGGTCGGAACCGATGCGTGTGCGGCCTCCAAGGCGCTGTTCGGCGGCAGAGCTATATCATGCCCATCGAGACAGTGGCGGCGCTTGGCTGTGGCTCGAATCCGTCGAAGATCAAGTCCCCGCGGATGTCAGCCGTGTAGTTTAGGCTTCCAAACCTGACCTGATGGCCAGGGGCGTAGCTTTCGATCTGCTCAAGGTGGCCAAGCGAATTGGCCCGCAGTGCGAAGCCGCCGAAGACGAAGATCTGTCCGGGGAGAAAAGTCTCACCCTGGACTGCATCGTTGTTGATGATCGAAGGAGCCATCGGGCCTAAAAGCGACGACACAGAGGAACTCTCAATGAAAGCACCAATGTCGGTGTCAAAACCGGCGGATCTCGGGTAGGGGGTCCCGAACTGTGCGTCTAGGCCGGATGGTAACAGGAGGCAAGGAACACGATGTTTTACCCAGGTTCGGGCCCTCTTGATGGAGGTAAAACCCTACGTCCTGCTTGATTAATATTGATGATATGGATAGTACAAGAGTAGATCTACCACGAGATCAAGGAGGCTAAACCCTAGAAGCTATCCTATGGTATGATTGTTGTATGATGTTGTCCTACGGACTAAAACCCTCTGGTTTATATAGACACCGGAGAGGGTTAGGGTTACACAAAGTCGGTTACAATGGTAGGAGATCTTGAATATCCGCATCGCCAAGCTTGCCTTCCACGCCAAGGAAAGTCCCATCCGGACACGGGGCGAAGTCTTCAATCTTGTATCTTCATAGTCCTGGAGTCCGGCTGAAGGTATAGTCCGGCTACCCAAACACCCCCTAATCCAGGACTCCCTCAGCCGAAGCGCAGCCATGGTGGCCAACGGCGCGTGTGGCCACTTACGACGACGGGGACGAGGGGAATCGGCGAGGGGCTCACAACGGAGCATAGGGGGGTGCAGTGGGCTCCGGGAGACGAGGTAGCGAGCGACGGGCGGCGGTGTCGAGGCCGCTGGCGTCGGGTGGTGGTTACTTGGGGCGGAGGTGTCCATGCGGTAGGGCGTGGCTCGATCCGGCGGCTTCGGGGTCGGTGACGAGGAGAGGCGCCGGTGTCGAGGAGTGGGGCGGCGCGGTCGCGGGGGAGAGGCGGCGGGGTCGGGATGAGGCCGACGGGGCGTTGGGATCGGGGCGCTGAGCGCTGGGGCGATCCAAATCGCGCGATGGGGGGAAATAGGGATCATGGGGAGAGGGGTTAGGGTTTCGGTGCAGGTGCAGGCTAGTTATGCCAGGAGGCAGCTGGGCTGAGGCCCAGTTAGCTAGCCTTGTGGCTAGTTGTGCCAGTCGGCCCTGCGGGGGTAGGTTTCTTTTTTTGCCTATACTTGTTTCTTTTTCTTTTTAACCTCTACTATTTTATTTTTAGTTTCTTATTTACTTATGTTTATAAATTATAAAAATGACACCATGCCACTGCCACAAATTAAGTAGGCACTCTAATTAAAGTAGTTTGCACAGGTTTACTATTTAAGGAGCATTTAAATAGTTGCTTTTGCTACTGTTTTAGTTACTTTAGTGCATTTAAATATTTTATAAAAATATGGTTTCTCCACCAGTATTACTTATGAATTATTTGTGACAATAAGAACATTTTAGTTTTGATTTTTGAAAACTTTAATTGTTCGATTTGTTTTTGAATTTGGATTTTGAATCGGTTTTGAACCATCGCAAGATTAACAACAGTAATTGTGGTGATGTGGCATCATTAGCGGAGGGTTACTGTAGTTTAATTATCCGGGCGTCACAATTCTCCTCCACTACAAGAAATCTCGTCCCGGGATTTAAGAGGTAGAGTTAGGGGGAAAGGTCTGGTTAGAAAATCCTAACGGATCTTCTCGATCTTGGCTGCTCTTCTCGAAGAGATCGTTCCATTACATTGATGTCTTCGTTCCACTACTTCAGGTCATCATAATGAAGTCGTCATCCTTTCTTCGGGGGTTCCATTGTACTTACGAATAGGCAACGGGGCAGATCGGCAACGACATAATGCCGTAAGGGTAATAATATGGGATTAACCCTTGAATGAGCATATGAGTACCTCTCGAGTTGAACAAATAAAACACATCGAGAGTAAAGGTCGAAGGTACAATAAGAAGTTTCAAGCAGATAGATAGTTGCTCGAAGTCTGAACCAGAGTGAGAAAGGGGTTCAGAGCAGCGAGAGTAAGTATTGCGTCTGATACCGGAATAGAGCACTAGGAAGGTGGCCCATGAATTAAATACGAAGCCAAATGTGAGGAATAACCATTAGAAATATGGTTGTACAGGATAGTCAGGTTTCGGTCCTATGGAACTGTGGGTTAAGGGCCCACCATGTGGGTTAAAAGTAGGAGCGGTGGCATCTTGCACGGTCATGATAGCAAGGCATGTTAGAGAGTATTATGTCAGTTATGTCGGCAACAATGTCGGCACCAAGGGCGAGGGACGAATAGAACCATTTTCCTGCTCGTTGAAACGAGGTGGACCAATAGGCAAAGTTCTCGTCCATCGGTGGCTACCGGAATGTCATCAATAGTAGAAACAAGGTCTCACTGATAGAGTTGTACACCGAGGTGTTTACATAAACAGTTATTACTGCTTAGATTATATAGATCACAAGAAAGGTCAAACAAACCAATGGAAAGGAAAATGTGATCATCAGGTTAAACAGAACAATGGAAAGGAAAATGTGTTAAAACACACATTCCAGGGGTATATCCTTCCCAAGGACAAGCAGAGCACGATATCCATGACAGGATATAATGTAGAAAACCCTTTAGGTAAGGGGAGAGAAATTTCAAGACATTACCCCTACATCGGTGTTTGGATAATTGAACAGGAAACATTTAACGTTGGGCTTCAAATGTTCTTGTTGAAAATTGGAGTACCATAGACATGCTTCGAGATAGCATTGACATGGTATTCCAGCAAGGTCGGGCTTTAGATACACAAAGGATCCATCAGGAACAACTTATAAAATAAGTCTTACGATTCCCTCATGGAAGAATCGCTAAGCTTGCTAAAAAAGGAAACTATAACAATAGGTTCCCCGGCCAGGTGTGCTGGGCATGACATCATTTTACCGGGTCATATAAAGACCAATGTTATGACTCTTGGAAAATGTTCCAACCATCATATCTGACCGAGATTCAGATCTGATTGGTCTCAAGATACCACAGACTCAGGATGCCTGTGAAAGGAAAGGTGCAACGCAATTGACGATATGACATTATAAGATTCTCGGGCAATGAACTATGGAAGCAAGTACTGAAACAAGAGTTCATCATTAAAACCATTGAGAGGATGAAAAGGTGGCTGATGGACTCAGCGACAATTCATCGAGGTTTCCAAAAAGATGGATTCCCACAATTATGATAGCAAGGAGAAAACATTTGTCAGATCAAATGTTATATTGATGTATGCTCGAGGAAAACATACACAATTAAACATTGGTTGAAAGGTGCACGCGAGATATGGGTTTAGGTAGCATGATCAATGCTAGTATGGTGATTCAATAAATAATAGTCTAAGAATGAACTGTTGACCATTAACTCCAAAGCAATAGGGTTGCTAGAAGTTTTGAACTCGCACATCATAGTTCAACTGTCGGTTTTCTGGTTAGATACATCACAGGGACCAAGGAATGAACAGATATGGCAATAAGTATCACCAATATCAAGAATTCTTAAGAGGTGGTGAAATTCTCACGACATTCTTGACATAAAAGATGGTAATACTCCAAGGTAAGGAACAAATGCTGGATAGCAAGGATCTCAAGGTATAACATGAAACACAAACTAGTTTGTGTTGAACAGAAGGCAATAAAGTGGTCGATGATAACACAAATCATCAACGACAAGGATGGTATTTATCATCATGAATTCAATTGATATCCTGGAAGGAGTCAAAATGTTGATGATGATCACGACAATTTGTTATCTAGAGGATCCACGAATAAGCAATTTAATAGCGACTGCATCAAGCAAAAGGACGGATGCAACAAAAGATTATTGGAGCCACGGATACGATACAAACTCGAAATCAAGCTTACTGTTTTTATGGCGAAATTATATGAGGAGAAAGATCGACGTGAGGTTAGCTCATCGTTGAAAATTGTGCTCCGGAAAGGAGGACCAGGTAGCACAGTTAAAATTTTAGCACAATAATGATATAGCCGATCAGGCTAGGAATGACCCGAAGGATTATGAAACTCATAAGCAACGAAGATTACTTAGAGTTATCGAACAAGAGTGCGGAATCGGTTCACTTACCGGTGTTCTTGAGCGACTAACAACTCAAAACCCATGAAAAATTGGAATCAGTGAGAAATAATAGCTGATGAAGACTCATAAGATGCAACACAGTTCTTAGATATTCTCGAGATACCAGAGGGCAATACTCGATGTTAGATCAAGGTCAAGGTTGGACTGGTGTATTGACTTGCAAAAGACAAGTGCTTTAACTTGTCCAAGAAATGGGATCAAAGAGAAAATATGGTCGAAACCACGATTGCATAGGATCAATTCATAGATACCAGATGATATTATATCAACAAAATAGTTATTATTAGAAGAAGCTTCTATGGTAGGATCTACATCGTGTCCATGGGCATGAACACAAAGTTCATGGTCGACCCCCACTTCTTTAATGTATAACCTTCCATTCACCTCTCACTTTCGAAGAAGTTGTAGTGTTGAAATTTTATCTAGCAAAATACCAGAAGAGTATGACTCGTGAAAACTTTTGAGTTCACACATATTAAGGAAGGCATAGGTTCAACCCGTCAGGGTATCGTGGAAACATATACCACAAGCTTCAATCGTAAACACCACCAGCTCGAAAACAGAGCATGATTGAGAAAATAGAGGATACAATTTACCAGAGGCTTTATATATCCATGGAAAGGCTCACAAGCTTATTGAATATGAAGGACGTTGTCGGATAAATTTCCGACAAAAGGTCTGGTGGTCCACAAGTGATCTGATGTGAGCATCGGTACTCAACCAGAGGAATAAAGAATGCAAGGAGATCAGATTATAGAAGCAACTGACTAACTCAAAGCTCAAATGCAAAGGAATTATGAATTCCAAGACAAGGGATCAGAAGCAATGCTCTGATTAGGGATGGATAAGCTGAATAGCCTTTGGGGTACAATCGGTGGCAATTTGGTTGGTCGAGATCCAGCTCATGTTTAAAATGACGTCTGAGCCGGAAGGACGAAATGAAGGATCTGATTAAGGATTGAGATCATTCGCAACATATTGAATCAACGTACTCAAAATGATAATGACAAAGGATGCCAATAAGATTACTAGACTTATGGGATTAATCATAATGCAAGCAAGCAAGAATTTCAAGAGCAATAGGTTGTTGAGGATTTTCAGAGATCGATTGGTATTTCGAAGACTTTTGTGAAAAACATGTATCCACTAGGGATGAGCGGATACTTGATAAATGCGAGAAATTATTCGTAGGGGTATTCAGGTTGCAAAGAAATGCAAGGGCAGTGGACACAAGGTATTTTCAGAACAATAGAGAGAATTTCGGGGTATCTTATAATAACAAGATTAACAGG
This sequence comes from Triticum aestivum, assembly GCF_018294505.1. Lineage (NCBI taxonomy): Eukaryota > Viridiplantae > Streptophyta > Magnoliopsida > Poales > Poaceae > Triticum > Triticum aestivum. Next base: position 229,327,281 of record NC_057806.1, on the reverse strand, counting down.
GAATAAAAGTAAGGGTGACAGGTGTAGGTATTTATCCATAGGGATATTTCGGTGGTAGGGGATGGCAAAAGCAATGGGCACAAAGTCTCGAGAGAACAATGAAGAGTATCTTCAGAATCCTTCAGTACAACAGGCGATCATCTGTAACCAGGGGCTCTTCGGGTGGATGTGATCATGAGACCCTAATGTTAGAGTTAGTAAAAACCATTTCACCCGAATAGAAGAGGGATCAGAATCCTAGAGTAAAGATCGAGGAGTAAAAGATCCTAATACCACCCAGTGGCGATGTGGGCCCGTAAGACACACAACCATGTTAGTAAAAAGTTTTGCAATGTCTAGACTCGACTTCAGCCAAGGAGTGTGGAAGGGGGATTCCTACAGGCAGTCGGCTCTGATACCAACTTGTGACGCCCCCGATTTAATCATACACTAATCATACATGCAAACGTGTACGATCAAGATCAGGGACTCATGGGAAGATATCACAACACAACTCTACAAATAAAATAAGTCATACAAGCATCATATTACAAGCCAGGAGCCTCGAGGGCTCGAATACAAGAGCTCGATCATAGACGAGTCAGCGGAAGCAACAATATCTAAGTACAGACATACGCTAAACAAGTTTGCCTTAAGAAGGCTAGCACAAACTGGGATACATATCAAAAGAAGCGCAGGCCTCATGCCTGGGATCCTCCTAAACTATTCCTGGTCGTCGTCAGTGGCCTGCATGTAGTAGTAGGCACCTCCAGTGTAGTAGGAGTCGTCGTCAACGGTGGCGTCTTGCTCCTGGACTCCAACGTCTGGTCGCAGCAATCGGGTATAGAAAGGGGGAAAAGGGGGAGCAAAGCAACCGTGAGTACTCATCCAAAGTACTCGCAAGCAAGGAGCTACACTACATATGTATGCATTGGTATCAAACGGAAAAGGGTAGCATATGTGGACTGAATTGCAGAATGCCAGAATAAAAGGGGGATAGCTAGTCCTACCGAAGACTACGCTTCTGGCCACCTCCATCTTGCAGCATGTAGAAGAGAGTAGATGGTAAGTTTACCAATGTATCATCGTATAGCATAATCCTACCCGGTGATCCTCCCCTCGTCGCCCTGTGAGAGAGCGATCATCGGTGGTATCTGGCACTTGCAAGGGTGTGTTTTATTAAGTATCCGGTTCTAGTTGTCATAAGGTCAAGGTACAACTACAAGTCGTCCTATTACCAAAGATCACGGCTATTTGAATAGATTAACTTCCCTGCAGGGGTGCAATACATTTCCCAACACGCTCGATCCCCTTTGTCCAGACACACTTTCTTGGGTCATGCCCGGCCTCGGAAGATCAACACGTCGCAGGCCTACCTAGGCACAACAGAGAGGTCAGCACGTCGGTCTAAATCCTATGGCGCAGGGGTCTAGGCCCATCGCCCATTGCACACCTGTACGTTGCATATGCGGCCGGCGAGCAGACCTAGCTTCCCTTATACAAGAGCAGGCGTTCCAGTCCAACCCAGCGCGCGCCGCTCAGTCGCTGACGTCACGGAGGCTTCGGCTGATACCACGACGTCGATTGCCCATAACTGTTCCCACGTAGTTGGTTAGTGCGTATAGGCCTGTGGCCAGACTCAGATCAAATACCCAGATCTTGTTAAGCATGTTATTTTGAAATAACCATGGACGCCGACCAGGGCCATGCCCACCTCTCTCCTAGGTGGTCTCAACCTACCCTGTCGCTCTGCCACAAAGGTTCACTCAGAGGGCCGTCAGGACAAACTTCCTATCGGACCCAATCCGTGAATCACTCGCGGGTACTCTATGAGCCGACCTGACTTTAGTCACCACAAGTATCATATAATATGTATATAAGTATATACCCGTGATCACCTCCTGAGTGATCACGGCCCGATAGTATAGCATGGCAGACGGACAAGAATGTAGGGCCACTGATGATAAACTAGCATCCTATACTAAGCATTTAGGATTACAGGTAAGGTATCAATAACTGGAGCAACAATGACAGGCTATGCATCAGGATAGGATTAACGGAAAGGAGTAACATGCTACACTACTCTAATGCAAGCAGTAGAGAGAAGAGTAGGCGATATCTGGTGATCAGGGGGGGGGGGCTTGCCTAGTTGCTCTGGCAAGAAAGAGGGTTCGTCAGCCGCGTAGTCAATCGGGGCACCAACAGCGGCGTTAGTCTCGTAGTCTACCGGAGAGAAGAGGGGGAAGAAACAATGAATACAATGCAGACAGATGCATAACGATGCATGACATGACAAGTAGCGGTGCTAGGTGTGCCCTAACGCGGTATGAGGTGATACCGGTGAAGGGGGGATACATCCGGGAAAATATCCCGGTGTTTCACATTTTCGGGCAGATGAATCGAAGGGGAAAAGTTGCATGTTCGCTATGCTAGGAATGTGTGACGGACGAACGGGATGCGTCTCCGGATTCGTCTCGTCGTTCTGAGCAACTTTCATGTACAAAGTTTTTCCATCCGAGCTACATTTATTTTATATTGATTTTAAAAGGTTTAAATTAATTTTAGCATTTATTTAATTAATTTAATTCAGAATTATCTAGAACAATGCATGCCGTCAGCAGTCAACAGAGGTGTTGACTGGTCAACTTGACTTGTGGGACCCACCTGTCATACTCTGTTTAGGTTAATTAGGATTTAGCTAATCTAATTACGGTTTAATTAAACTAACTAGTTAATTAGATTAATTAAATATGATTAATTAACTCAATTCATTCATTAATTAAATAATTATTTTTTAATTTTTTTATTCATTTTTTAATAAAACGTTCTCAGGTGGGCCCCCTGTGTCATAGGCAGGGGGTTCTTAGCGGGCGAACGGGTGAACGGGTGCGTGTGCTCGCACCCGTGGCCACGACAGGTGAGGGCGAGCGCGCCCGGTGCACCGGTGGACGGCTACGGCGGGAGCAGCGCCGAGAGTGGGGATTAGCGGGGCCGGGCGACGGTGCGTGGCTTGGCACCAGTGGTCGTGGCCGCGGCCGGAGCAGGGAAGGACACGGGGCGGCTGGCAGGAGTGCGCGGGCGAGGTGACCATGGACGTTGCCGGCGGAGGGCGGCGCCTGTGGTTGGCAGTGGCGCGGCGGAGGTAACCGCGAGCGGTGAGCAGGGCAGCATGCGAATCGGTGAGCAGCAGCGGCTGGGCATACAGGGGGCAGGTGCAGTCGAAGGCGGGAGCGTGACGGGGAGGCTAGTGGCCACAGCCGGGGAAGGCGAGGCCAACGCGCGGATGGGGGACGGCCGGAGCGCAACCATGGTGGCGAACGGTGCGTGCGGCCACTTATGACGACGGGGATGAGAGGGAATCGGTGAGAGGCTCACAGCGGAGCGTAGGGGGGTGGCAGTGGGCTCGGGGAGACGAGGTAGCGAGCGACGGGTGGCGGTGTCGAGGCCGCTGGCGTCGGGTGGCGGCGACTTGGGGCGGCGGTGTCCATGTGGCGGGGCACGGCTCGATCCGGCGGCTTTGGGGTCGGTGACGAGGAGAGGCGCCGGTGTCGAGGAGTGGGGCGGCGCAGTCGCCGGGGCGAGGCGGCGGGGTTGGGACGAGGCCGACGGGGCGATGGAATCGGGGCGCTGAGCGCTGGGGCGATCCAGATCACGCAATGGGGGGAAATGGGGATCATGGGGAGAGGGGTTAGGGTTTCGGTGTAGGTGCGGGCCAATTATGCCAGGAGGCAGCTGGGCTGAGGCCTAGTTAGCTTGCCTTGTGGCTAGTTGGGCCAGTCGGCCCTATGGGGGTAGGTTTCTTTTTTTGCCTATACTTGTTTCTTTTTCTTTTTAACCTCTACTATTTTATTTTTAGTTTCTTATTTACTTATGTTTATAAATTATAAAAGTGACACCATGCCACTGCCACAAATTAAGTAGGCACTCTAATTAAAGTAGTTTGCACAGGTTTACTATTTAAAGAGCATTTAAATAGTTGCTTTTGCTACTGTTTTAGTTACTTAAGTGCATTTAAATATTTTATAAAAATATGGTTTCTCCACCAATATTACTTATGAATTATTTGTCACAATAAGAACATTTTAGTTTTGATTTTTGAAAACTTTAATTGTTTGATTTGTTTTTGAATTTGGATTTTGAATCGGTTTTGAACCATCGCAAGATTAACAACAGTAATAGTGGTGATGTGGCATCATTAGCGGAGGGTTACTGTAGTTTAATTATCCAGGCGTCACATGTTTCTCCCGAGCTGCTGCCCCAAGGTGATGTGCATCAGTCGCTGGAAGGTTGCTCCTGTGTTGCGCAGTCTGAATGGCATGCAGGTGTAGCAGTACACCCCGCATGTGGTCAAAATAGCTATTTTCTCCTCAACTTCCACCGCCACCTTTATCTGGTGGTAGCCTGAGAACGCATCTAGGAAACATAGCAGGTCACACTCGGTAGTGGAGTCGACAATTTGATCGATGCACGACAGCGGGAACGGGTCTTGAGGGCAAGCCTTGTTGTGGTTGGTGGATTCAACACACATGCGCTCCTTCCCTCCTTTCTTCGGCACGACGACCGGATTTGCCAGCCACTCTGGATACCAGACTTCGCGAATGTCGCCCGTTGCCTCCAGCTTGCGGGTTTCGTGAACGATGAAGGATTGCTTCTCTATGGACAGCCGCCTTGCCCTCTGCTTCACAGGGCGCACGTTGGGGCACACCCTCAGATGATGCTTGATCACCTTTCTCGGGACCCTAGCCAGCTGCTTGGGTTCCCAGGCGAATACTTCCCTGTTTGCCCGCGAGAAGTCCACTAACTCTTTTTCTTGATCTGGGCGAGGTCGGCACCTATGGTAAAGGTGGCGCCAGAGGCCCCGTCCTTGTCGACCGGTATCTGCTTCGTCTTGGCTTAACCCTGAGTGAACAGCTGCTTCTTCTTGGTCGGCGCGGCCCCCTTGGCTCTGGACCCAGCCTTGTTGGTCGGGGAAGCTGTCACCGTGGCCCTGAAGGCGAGCTTGAGGGCTGCCATGGCTTCCTTGGTGTCTCCGACCACGGTGAGGACGTCCTTGCTTCCTGGCATCTTCATGAGGTTGTAGGAAGGATGAGTGGCTGCCATGAACTAGGCCAGCGTAGGGTACCCGAGGATGGTGTTGTACGGTAAGCCGATGTAGGCGATGTCTAAGTCGATCAGCTCGGTGGGGTAGTTGTCGCATGTGCCGAAGGTCACGGGAAGACGGATCTGCCCCAGGGGGTCGGAGGAGCCGCCGCCGATCCCGGAAAATGACTTACTAGGGCGGAGCCGCTCAAGTGGTACGTGGAGGAGGCTGAAAGCCTCCACGGAGAGCACGTTGAGGCCGGCGCCGCCATTGATGAGGGTCTTGGTGACGGCTACTCCGCAGATGGTGGGCGTGCAAATCAGAAGCACGCCCGAGCCGACGATGGTGACTGGGTGATCCCCGAGTTGAAGATCAGGTCGGCCTTGGGCGTCGCCCATCCCGGGGGAGCCCCCTGCCGCGTGGAGATGGCGCCGATCTGGCGAAAGAACAGCTTGGCATGACGATCCGAGGGCGGCGCCTGAGAACCGCTGAGGAGAGCCGCAATGACAGGGGGTGCTGGTCCTCCGAAGCGCGCGATGAAGAGATCACACAGCTCTTCCCAAGAGGCCACGGAAGATTCCGGTAGATGGAGGAGCCAATCGCGCGGCACACCAGTCAGGGCCATCAGGAGCCAGTTGGCCATGACCTTACCATCGCCCCTGGCCTCCAAGACTGCCTCCAGCAAGAAGGCTGCCGGATCCGCCGCGCCATCATAGCGGGGCGGCATCTCCGGCTTGAACTTGTGCGCCACTGCACTCGCCGTAAGGCGGAGGTGACGGCCTGAAGCCCCACGGTGCTGCGAAGGGCGCCTGATACGTCTCCAACGTATCTATAATTTTTTATTGTTCCATGCTATTATATTATCTGTTTTGGATGTTAATGGGCTTTATTTTACACTTATATATTATTTCTGGGACTAACCTACGAACCCAAGGCCCAGTGCAAATTGCTGTTTTTTGCCTATTTCAGTGTTTCGCAGAAAAGGAATATCAAACAGAATGAAACCTTCGGGAGAGTTATTTTTGGAACAAACATGATCCAGAGGACTTGGAGTGGACGTCAAGAAACAAAAGAGGAGTCCACGAGGCAGGGGGGCACGCCTACCCCCCTATGCACGCCCTCCCCCCTCGTGGCTCAACCGACCTACTTCTTCCTCCTATATATACTCATATACCCTAAAAAGATCCAGGAGCACCACGAAACCCTATTTCCACCGCCGCAACCTTCTGTACCCAAGAGATCCCATCTTGGGGCCTTTTCCGGAGCTCCGCCGGAGGGGGCATCGATCACGAAGGGCCTCTACATCAATTCCGTGGCCTCTCTAGTGATGTGTGAGTAGTTTACTTCAGACCTTCGGGTCCATAGTTATTAGCTAGATGGCTTCTTCTCTCTCTTTGGATTTCAATACAAAGTTCTCCTCAATCTTCTTGGAGATCTATCCGATGTAACTCTTTTTGTGGTGTGTGTGTCGAGATCCGATGAATTGTGGGTTTATGATTGAGTCTATCGATGAACAATATTTGATTCTTCTCTGAAATCTTTTATGTATGATTGGTTATCTTTGCAAGTCTCTTCGAATTATCAGTTTGGTTTGGCCTACTAGATTGATCTTTCTTGCAATGGGATAAGTGCTTAGCTTTGGGTTCAATCTTGCGGTGCTCGATCCCAGTGACAGAAAGGGAAATGACACGTATTGTATTGTTGCCATCGGGGATAAAAAGATGGGTTTTATATCATATTGTCTGAGTTTATCCCTCTACATCATGTCATCTTACATAATGTGTTACTCTGTTCTTATGAACTTAATACTCTAGATGCATGTTGGATAGCGGTCGATGTGTGGAGTTATAGTAGTAGATGCAGGCTGGAGTCGGTCTACTTGTCACAGATGGATGCCTATATACATGATCATGCCTAGATATTCTCATAATTATTCACTTTTCTATCAATTGCTCGACAGTAATTTGTCCACCCACCATAATACTTATCCTATCTTGAGAGAAGCCACTAGTGAAACCTATTGTCCCCAGATCTATCTTTTACCATATAAGTTTCCAATCTATTTTATTTTGCAATCTTTACTTTTAATCTTTATCATAAAAATACCAAAAATATTATCTTATCATCTCTATTAGATCTCACTCTTGTAAGTGACCATGAAGGGATTGACACCCCCTTTATCGCGTTGGTTGCGAGGTTCTTATTTGTTTGTGTAGGTATGAGGGAGTTGCGTGTGGCCTCCTACTGGATTGATACCTTGGTTCTCAAAAACCTAGGGAAATACTTACACTACTTTGCTACATCACCCTTTCCTCTTCAAGGGAAAACCAACGCAGTGCTCAAGAGGTAGCAACGCCCGTGATTCCAGTTGGATAAGAGGCGACGTCCATGAGAGTCGGCCGGAGAGGCGAGGCCGTCGGGGGGGGGGGGCAAAGCTTCAATACACCCCTACCTGGCGCGCCAAATGTCGGATTTCGGGTTCCGGCAAAACCCTTGAGGTTCGAACACTGGGGTGTGCACAAAGATCTCCCCCTCTCTCTAGCTCGCACACTCTATGATCTCACGACCTAGCTCGACGAACCCAAAGAACATGAGACACAAGATTTATACTGGTTCGGGCCACTGCTGTGGTGTAACACCCTACTACAGTGTGATGTGGTGGATTGCCTCTTGGGCTAAGGATGAACAGTACAAGGGAAGAACAGCCTCGTGAGGAGAGGTGTTCATGTGCTTGGTGTGCTTGCGTGGTTGAAGATCGGGATCCCCCCCACTCTGGTGGTGGCTAGTCCTATTTATAGAGGCCCTGGTCCTCTTCCCAAATATTGAGCGGGAAGGGAACCCATAACAGCCAAATTCGAAGGGAGACAACTAGTACGAGCTATCCTGACAAAAGTGGTCTTCGCCTGCCATAGGCTCTGGTGGTGACGCCATCTTGGGCTCCACGGTGACCTCCATCTTGCCGTCCTACTGGTCTTGGTCTTGTTGCACCGATATGGAAACCTTTGCCTGATGCCTCGGGACTCCTCGTTTGCGCTTGCCCCTTTAGCACCAAAGAGGAAATGAGGACACTACATGCTGGCGCCCGTCTGGTTCCAGTCGTCATGGCTTGCATCACAGGAACCTCACGAGGTGTCCCTTTCCTTGATCATTCCGCCCCTCGCGAGCCAGCCTGGTGAGCCTTCCCCTGAGGAGGTCTTGCGTTGTTTTCCTCGCGAGGGTCCTGAGTGTTCGCTGGTGAAGTTGGGCCGTACGGGGCCGCTGGTGGAGCCACGCTGCGGGCCGAGGCAGGCAAGTCTGGGGACCCCCGTTCCCAGAATGTCGACAGATGCTTATGTGAAAAAGATTCAACCTGATAAGCTCGAACCCAGATCAGAGAAGTGTGTCTTTGTAGGATAACCAAAGGAGACTGTTGGGTACACCTTCTATCACATATCAAAGGCAAGATATTCGTTGCTAAGAATGGATCCTTTCTAGAGAAGGAGTTTCTCTCAAAAGAAGTGAGTGGGAGGAAAGTAGAACTTGATGAGGTAATTGTACCTTCTCCCAAATGGGAAAGTAGTTCATCACAGAAATCAATTCCAGTGATTCCTACACCAATCAATGAGGAAGCTAACGATGATGATCATGAAACATCAGATCAAGTTACTACCAAACCTCGTAGGTCAACCAGAGTACGATCCGCACCAGAGTGGTGCGGTAATCCTGTTCTGGAGGTCATGTTACTTGACCATGACGAACCTACGAACTATGAGGAAGTGATGATGAGCCCAGATTCCGCGAAATGGCTTGAGGCCATGAAATCTGAGATGGGATCCATGTATGAGAACAAAGTGTGGAGTTTGGTTGACTTTCCTGATGATCGGCAAGAAGAAGACTAACGCTGACGGTAATGTTACTGTCTACAAAGCTCGACTTGTTGCGGAAGCTTTTAGACAAGTTTAAGGAGTTGACTACGATGAGACCTTCTCACCCGTAGCGATAATTAAGTCTGTCTGAATCATGTTAGTAATTGCCGCATTTTATGATTATGAAATTTGGCAAATGGATGCCAAAACTGCATTCCTTAATGGATATCTTAAAGAAGAGTTGTATATGATGCAACTAGAAGGTTTTGTCGACCCAAAAGGTGCTAACAAAGTGTGCAAGCTCTAGCGATCCATTTATGGACTGGTGCAAGCCTCTCGGAGTTGGAATATACGCTTTGATATTGTGATCAAAGCATATGGTTTTATACAGACTTTTGGAGAAGCCTGTATTTACACAAAAGTGAGTGGGAGCTCTGTAGCATTTCTAATATTATATGTGGATGACATATTGTTGATTGGAAATAATACAGAATTTTTGGATTGCAAAAAAGGAACTTGAATAAGAATTTTTCAATGAAAGACCTCGGTGAAGCTGCTTATATATTGGGCATCAAGATCTATAGAGATAGATCAAGATGCTTAATTGGAGTTCACAAAGCACATACCTTGATAAAGTTTTGAAGAAGTTTAAAATGGATCAGTTAAAGAAAGGGTTCTTGCATGTGTTACAAGGTGTGAAGTTGAGTCAGACTCAATGCACGACCACTACAGAAGATAGAGAGAAAATGAAAGTCATTCCCTATGCCTCAGCCATAGGTTCTATCATGTATGCAATGCTGTGTACCAGACCTCTTGTGTGCCTTGCTATAAGTTTAGCAGGGAGGTACCAAAGTAATCCAGGAGTGGATCACTAGATAGCGGTCAAGAACATCCTGAAATAACTAAAACGGACTAAGGATATGTTTCTCGTTTATGGAGGTGACAAAGAGCTCGTCGTAAATGGTTACGTCGATGCAAGTTTTGACATTCATTCGGATGACTCTAAGTCACAAATCGGATAGATATTTATATTGGATGGTGGAGCTATCAGTTGGTGCAGTTCCAAGCAGAGCGTCGTGGTGGGATCTAGGTGTGAAGCGGAGTACATAGCTGGTTCAGAAGCAACAAATGAGGGACTTTGGATGAAGGAGTTCATATCCGATCTAGGTGTAATACCTAGTGCATCGGGTCCAATGAAAATCTTTTGTGACAAAACTGGAGCAATTGCCTTGGCAAAGGAATCCAACTTTCACAAGAGAACCAAACACATCAAGAGACACTTCAATTCCATCCGCAATCAAATCAAGGAGGGAGACATAGATATTTGCAAGATACACCAGATCTAAATGTTGCAGAGCCGAGAAAAACATGATCAACACCAAGACTCCATGGGTGTTGGAATCATTACTATGTAATCTAGATTATTGACTCTAGTGCAAGTGCGAGACTAAAGGAAATATGCCCTAGAGGCAATACTAAAGTTGTTATTTATATTTCCTTATATCATGATAAATATTTATTATTCATGCTAGAATTGTATTAACCGAAAACTTAGTACATGTGTGAATACATAGACAAACAGAGTGTCCCTAGTATGTCTCTACTCTACTAGCTCGTTAATCAAAGATGGTTAAGTTTCCTAACCATAGACATGTGTTGTCATTTGATGAACGGGATCACAACATTAGAGAATGATGTGACGGACAAGACCCATCCGTTAGCCTAGCATAAATGATCGTTTAGTTTTATTGCTATTGCTTTCTTCATGACTTATACATATTCCTCTGACTATGAGATTATGCAACTCCCGAATACCAGAGGAACACTTTGTGTGCTATCAAATGTCACAACTTAACTGGGTGATTATAAATATGCTCTATAGGTGTCTCCGATGGTGTTTGTTGAGTTGGCATAGATCAAGATTAGGATTTTTCACTCCGAGTATCGGAGAGGTATCTCTGGGCCCTCTCGGTAATGCACAACACTATTAGCCTTGCAAGCAATGTGACTAATGAGTTAGTTACGAGATGATGCATTACAGAACGAGTAAAGAGACTTGCTCGTAACGAGATTGAACTAGGTATGATGATACCTACGATCGAATCTCGGGCAAGTAACATATCGATGACAAAGGGAATGACATATGTTGTTATGCGGTTTGACCGATAGAGATATTCGTAGAATATGTAGGAGCCAATATGAGCATGCAGGTTCCGCTATTGATTATTGATCGGAAATGTGTCTCGATCATGTCTACATAGTTATCAAACCCGTAGGGTCCGCACGCTTAACGTTCGATGACGATTTGTTTTATGAGTTCTGTGATTTGATGACCAAAGTTTGTTCGGAGTCCCGGATGAGATCACGGACATGATGGAGTCTTGAAATGGCCGAGAGGTAAAGTTTCATACACTGGAAGGTTGCATTTGGTCATCGGAATGGTTCCGAGTGGTTTGGGCATTTTTTCGGAGTACCGGGAGGTTACCGTAACCCCCCGGGAGAAGTATTGGGCCTATTGGGCCTTATTGGAGGAGAGGAGAAAGGCCACCTGAGAGGGGCGCCCCCCTTGCCCAAACCAAATTGGAGTAGTGGAGGGGGTCGGCCCCCCTCTTTCCTTCTCCCTCTTTCTCCCTTCCCCTTTTCCCTCTTCGGTGGAAAGAAGGAGGGGGGCGAATCCTACTTGGACTAGGAGTCCAAGTAGGACTCCCCCCTTATGGCGTCTCCCCCTAGGCCTGCCACCTCCTCCTCCCCCTTTATATACGGAGGCGGGAGGGGGGGGGGGGCACCCCAAAGGCACAACAGACATCTCTTAGCCATGTGTGGTGCCCCCTTCTACAGTTTACCACCACGATCATATCGTCATAGTGCTTAGGCGAAGCCCTGCGCCGGAAACTTCATCATCACCGTCGCCACGCCGTCATGCTGACAGAACTCTCCCTCATCCTCAACTGGATCAAGAGCTCAAGCGACGTCATCGTGCTGAACTTGTGCAGAACACGGAGGTGCCGTACGTTCGGTACTTGGATCGGTTGGATCGTGAAGACGTTCGACTACACCAACCGCATTACTAAACGCTTCCACATTCGGTCTACGAGGGTACGTGAACACACTCCCCCCTCTCGTTGCTATGCATCTCCTAGATAGATCTTGCGTGATCGTAGGATTTTTTTTGAAATACTACATTCCCCAACAGTGGTATCAGAGCCAGGTCTATGCGCCGATGTTATATGCACGAGTAGAACACACAGAGTTGTGGGCGATAATAGTCATACTGCTTACCACCAACGTCTTACTTTGATTCGGCGGTATTGTTGAATGAAGCGGCCCGGACCGACATTACATGACCACATTCATGAGACTGGTTCTACCGACATGCTTCGCACACAGGTGGCTAGTGGGGGTCTGTTTCTCCAACTTTAGTTGAATCGAGTTTCACTATGGCCGGTCCTTGTTGAAGGTTAAAACAACACACTTGACGAAAAATCGTTTTGGTTTCGGTGCGTAGGTAAGAACGGTTCTTGCTAGAAGCCCGTAGCAGCCACGTAAAACTTGCAAGAACATAGTAGAGGACGTCTAACTTGTTTTTGCAGGGCATGTTGTGATGTGATATGGTCAAGAAGTGATAAGATATAAATTCTTGTATGAGATGATCATGTTTTGTAGAAGTTATCGGCAACTGGCAGGAGCCTTATGGTTGTCTCTTTATTGTACGAAATACAATCGCCATGTAATTGCTTTACTTTATCACTAAGTGGTAGCGATAGTCGTGGAAGCAATAGTTGGCGAGACGAGAACGATGCTATGATGAAGATCAAGGTGTCAAGCCGGTGACGATGGAGATAATGACGGTGCTTTGGAGATGGAAATCAAAGGCACAAGATGATGATGACCATATCATGTCACATATTTTGATTGCATGTGATGTTTATCCTTTATGCATCTTATTTTGCTTAGTACGGCGGTAGCATTATAAGATGATCGCTCACTAAGTTTCAAGGTATAAGTGTTCTCCCTAAGTATGCACCGTTGCTACAGTTCGTGGTGCCGAGACACCAAATGATGATCGGGTGTGATAAGCTCTACGTTCACATACAACGGGTGAGGGAGTCCTGGATTAGGGGGTGTTCGGGTAGCCGGACTATACCTTCAGCCAGACTCCAGGACTATGAAGATACAAGATTGAAGACTTCGTCTCGTATCCGGATAGGACTTTCCTTGGCGTGGAAGGCAAGCTTGGCGATGAGGATATTCAAGATCTCCTACCATTGTAACCGACTCTATGTAACCCGGAGGGTTGTAGTCCGTAGGCAATCAACTCCATATACAACAATCATACCGTAGGCTAGCTTCTAGGGTTTAGCCTCCTTGATCTCGTGGTAGATCTACTCTTGTACTACCCATATCATCAATATTAATCAAGCAGGACGTAGGGTTTTACCTCCATCAAGAGGGCCCGAACCTGGGTAAAACATCGTGTTCCCTGCCTCCTCTTACCATCCGGCCTAGACGCACAGTTCGGGACCCCCTACCCGAGATCCACCGGTTTTGACACCGACATTGGTGCTTTCATTGAGGGTTCCTCTGTGTCGTCGCCTTTAGGCCCGATGGCTCCTTTGATCATCAACAACGATACGGTCCTGGGTGAGACTTTTCTCCCCGGACAGATCTTCGTCCTCGGCGGCTTCGCTCTGCAGGCCAATTCGCTCGGCCACCTGGAGCAGATCGAAAGCTACGCCCCTGGCCATCAAGTCAGGTTTGGAAGCTTAAACTACACGGCTGGCATCCGCGGAGACTTGATCTTCGACGGGTTCGAGCCACGGCCAAGCGCGCCACACTATCTCGAGGGTCATGATCTAGCTCTGCCTTTGGACAGTGTCCTGGAGGCCGCACGCGCATCGGTTCCGACCCCTAACTCGAAGCCTATTGCGCCAATCGAGGATGAGCGGTTGGACGTCACCTCGGGGGCTTTGATCTCAAAGGCGATCGAGCCGAACGCTAGCCACGACTCTACATGATCCGTGACTCCGAGGATCCGGACTCCTTTCGGAACTCCGAACCGCCCGCGCCCCTGTCGATCGAATTCGATTGGGCGCCGATAATGGAGTTCACCGCCGCAGACATCTTTCAGCACTCGCCTTGTGGCGATATCCTGAGCTCTCTCAAGTCTCTCTCCTTATCAGGAGAGCCCTGGCCGAACTACGGTCAGCGAGGATGGGATACGGACGATGAAGAAATTCAAAGCCCACCCACCACCCACTTGGTAGCCACTGTCGACAATTTAAACGACGTGCTCAACTTCGACTCTGGAGACATCGACAGCATGGATGACGACGCAGAAGATACCGACGAACCAACGCCCATAGGGCATTGGACAGCCACCTCATCTCACGATGTGTACATGGTGGATACCCCTAAAGGAAGCGACGACGAGGAAAAAGGGGACGGGACGGGAGATCGACCCCCCGAAAAACAATCAAAGCATCGGCGTAAACGCCGACCCAAGCCCCGCCTCGACAAAAACCCAGCCATAGAGCAGGACGAGCCGGTAGATGACGAGCAGGCCTTAGAGCAACCGTCCGAATAGGGCAACACGGATAGAGAAACCGAACATCCCGCCTCCGGCGAAAACGACATTCTGGACGACCTTACGCCGGATAAACCTATGGAGCAGAAGAATCTCCACAAGAGGCTCGTTGCAACTGCACGCAGCCTAAAAAAGCAGAAGCGGAAGCTAAAAACAGCGGAAGATGCACTCCGGATTAGATGGAGCAAAGTAATCAATACCACAGATAAGTACGGTGACAGTCGCCACACTAAAAGCTATCCGAAAAGAAAGCTACTGCCTGAATTCGACGAAGAGGCCCTAGAGCCCTCGCATTCAAAAAATGAAAAAGCCACACGGTCGGATAGACGACCCCATAAAGCGGCAAGCGGCGCCGCACCTAAATCGGCATGTGACCCACTTAAGGATTCGCATCATGGCCCAGTCAGGTCCATTTATGGGCCAAGAAAGCAAGCTCTCATATGCAACGCTATGAAGCCATCATCAGAATCTGGCACACCCAAATACAGGGGCGCCGCACACCCCCTATGTTTCACCGATGAGGTCCTGGACTATGAATTCCCAGAGGGATTCAAACCCGTAAACATAGAGGCATATGATGGAACAACAGACCCTGGAGTTTGGATCGAGGATTATATCCTCCACATACACATGGCTAGAGGAGATGATCTCCACGCCATAAAATATCTACCCCTTAAGCTTAAAGGGCCAGCCTGGCATTGGCTTAAAAGCCTCCCCGAAAACACAATTGGAAGTTGGGAAGAGCTCAAGGATGCTTTCCGAGCAAACTTTCAAGGGACCTATGTCCGCCCTCCGGATGCAGACGATCTTAGTCACATAACTCAACAACCCGGAGAATTAGCTCGGCAGTTCTGGAATAGATTCCTCACTAAAAAGAATCAGATAGTCGACTGTCCGGACGCCGAAGCCTTAGCAGCTTTAAGGCATAACGACTGAGACAAATGGCTCGCCAGACACCTCGGCCAAGAAAAGCCAAGAACAATGGCCGCACTAACAAGCCTCATGACCCACTTTTGTGCAGGAGAGGATAGCTGGTTGGCAAGGTGCAGCCCCAGCGACCCAAGTACATCCGAAACTAGGGATGGAAACGAAAACCGCGACTCAACAAGGACCGTCGCTGGACTAAGGACAAAAGTCCGAAGAGCACGGCAGTCAATGCCGGATTCAAAGGCTCACGACGAAATCAGGAAAAATCGGCCCCCCAGGATAACAGGGACGATCCATCCAACCTAAATAAAATCTTGGACAGGATATGTCAGATACAAAGTACTCCCGGGAAGCCTGCTAACCATACCCACAGAGACTGTTGGGTTTTCAAACAATCCGGCAGACTCAATGCCGAACACAAGGGGCTCGACACACCAAGCGAAGACGAGGACGAACCCCAAAAGCAGAGCACCAGGAAACAAAAGAACTTCCCACAAGAAGTAAAAACAGTGAACTCACTTCACATAACAAAACGTGCGGCGCCCGTAAAGGTACACACCACACGGCCCATCCCCAAAGGGTCCTGCCACTGGTTGTCAAAACCGATCATCTTCGATCAGCTAGATTATTCTAGGAATATCAAGAATGTAGGCTGGACTGCCTTGATACTCGATCCAATAATTGGCGGACTCCAGTTTTCAAATGTCCTTATGGACGGCGGCAGTGGACTAAACCTGATATATCAGGATACAATCCAGCACATGGGGATAAACCCAGCAAGAATCCGCCACAGCAAAACCTCCTTTCAAGGGGTAATACCTGGTCCGGACACCCATTGTATGGGTTTTCTCCGGCTCGAAGTCGTATTCGGCTCTGCGATAACCTCCGCCGTGAAAAGCTGACCTTCCATATCGTCCCGTTCTCAAGTCGCTATCAAGCACTACTGGGACGCGAAGCTTTCGCTCGCTTTAACGCAATACCGCATTATGCATCTCTTACGCTTAAGATGCCCGGTCCACGAGGCATCATCTCTTTGAAGGGGAAGCACTAAAGTGCGCCTCCCCAAGCGGAGGACTGTGCGGCCGCTTTGACAGCCCCACAGCAAAATGGCCTCACCGGCCAAAAAACTTCGAAATAGGTCATTCAAGACCACGAACGCGGATAGACGAGTTCGGTGCAAAATCATCATTGATGCAGGCCTAGAAGCCATATACCCCCGCACTAGGGGCTCCACGCATATACAATAAGAGACAATAAAGCTCAATCTTATATATCTTACTTTATACTTTGCTTATTTTAAACTTTTTCGGCACGACCCGTTTTCAACTCAGTTCCTCTCTTTTACAGATGAACGTCGTGCGGCGCCCGTCCAGGATACGGCACAACGGAGACACAGGCGCAGACGTGCAGTAGGGACCCGTCCTAAAGGATTCTTTTTAGATTAAGACCCTGCATAAACCTTTTTTACTGTCTCTTGTTGCTACACATCCCCTGGTTTTTTCTTTCTGATATAACCAAGGAGGAGGCTGGCGTCTTGGCATGTGGCCACGTCAGAATTTTTGCACGTACCTGGACACTAGGGGCTTTTTTAATAAAGAGTGTTGTTTCGCCCGCACTCATAAAGACCGAACACCTTAGGGAGTGTTCGGCGTCGCGAGTTTTGGCATTATATGCATCAGCTCCGAATCATGTCTTTGGTCAAATGTTGGGTTGCCCGGCTCCTGAGTTCGGCTACCTTACGTTCCACTCTATCGGCTAAGGTAGCACCAGGAGAACTACTGCGATTGTGCCCCGGTTCGGCCGGGCAAGCACCTCAGTAGAGAAAGCTGAAAACTGACTGTCATGATGTCGCATGAGACTAGTCAGCCACTCGATGACCTATCGGAATCTATCAGATTCCTCCGCTTTAACGAAGGGCTGCTTCCCGGTCAGGCACATACGCGCCCCGAGCTCGGACGAGCGCAGTTGCCACCAAGGGTCTACCTAAATAGTCTCACTGTCAAACTCCTATGGCTAAGTGAAAGTGTTAAAGCATTATAGTCCGGTTGCCTGGCCCGCTGCGCCATCACCTCCTTTGTAGGACCAAGACGTTGGGTTAAGTGTGAAAATGCGTCTTCTGCGAGCACCCCCGCACTATGTGCATGGGGGCTGAAGCCAACGACTGCCATCTTTCAGATTCTATATATATATATATATATATATATATATATATATATATATATATATATATATATATATATATATATCTTAAAACGGCCACACAGGAGGTGTTCCCAATACTTGGAGGCACAAGTATAAAAAAGGCCATACAGATTATCAAAATATTACTTTATAATTACATATGCTATCATAACATAGCATATTTCGGGCACTGCGTCTCTATTACACGAGCGCCTTCAAGAACTTCCTGAAAATAGTGCTCGGAGGGTACTCGGCTTTTGTCCGAATCTCGGGACGCAACAACGATGGTCTCCATCTCTGCCCAGTATGTCTTAACACGGGCAAGAGCCATCCTAGCGCCCTCTATGCATGCTGACCTCTTCATTGCATTTATACGCGGCACCGCGTCAAGGAATTGCTGCACCAAGCTGAAATAACTCTTCGGCTCCGATCTCCCCGGCCACAGGTGACCCATGACGTACTTCATGGCGAGTCCAGACAACCTATTCAGTTCGGCCCATTGAGCCAAACGATCATCCACTGCCAGTGGACGCTCTAGATTGTGAAACTGCGACCAGAAAAGCTTTTCCACTTCGCGATCTTTCTGATCTCGAAAGTGTTCGGTCGCATCAGCAGCACTTGCTGCCAAGTCCAGATAGGTATCCTCCACACTCCACATCCGGTCCAACGGAGCAAACTTCGGATCACAAAATTTCCTTCGCAGCATAAAGGGCTTTCCAGCCGCAATCTGTTCGGCCTGACGCAGCTCCTCCTTCGCAGCTCTCATCGCAGAGCGCGCGTCCTTGGCATTGGGAACGTCCTTCTCTAAGTCCGTCTGTTTCGCCTGGTCTTCTTTTTCAAGAAGTCTACAACAGTCTGTAGCGCTTTTTAACTTTTCGGCCATCTCTTCCTTGCTTCGGCAATGAGCAGCCTGTTCGGCTCTCAGCTCTTCAAGGGCTTTCCTGGTAGCCGCATCACTTTCGCTGGCTTGTTCTTTAGCTCGGGCAAGTTCTGCCCTAAGACTCTCCACGGCGGCCGCACCATCTGCGTCAAGCACACACATCGTAAGACACAGGCATAAAACTGTTCTTACCTGATGCCGCCCGAGGAATTACATACCTTGAGCCTCATCAAGCCGCTTATTGGCAAGCGTGATGTCGACATCTGCCACGTCCAGTTGCCACTTTAGTTCAGCAAAATCGTCAGTTCAGCTCGATTCCAGACACCCTACCGCCTACATTCAAAGGCGACATCTTAGACCTGGGATTATGATCCTCCGCGTGCCGTCATTTCTTGATGACGCGCAGAGTCTCAGGGGCTACTATCTACACAGGGCGCATCTTACTCATGTGCAACTGACAAAAGTATACATTATTTAATGTACCTCGAAACCCATCAGTAAACTTTTGACGACCTCATACAATCCGCTCTCTACGGATGAAATCCTTTCAATCACCATGCCCATCAATGCGCGGTGCTCCTCTGAGATAGAAGCTCGCCCCAGCAGAATCTTTAGCTCCTCCGGCCGAGCACCAGACGGTGCCGGGCTCGTCCCATGACCTCTTTCAAAGGCCGGACACGGAGAACCTCGGGGGGCCGCATAGCCACCTTCCGCCCCTGCCGGATTTGGAGAAACCCTCCGCAACGACACCTCAGGGTCGCCCGCCTCGCTAGGCGGCATGGCAGGGGGAGGCGTCCCGCTCTCCATCATCTCCGGAAGGAGATCCCCCGAAGACGAGCTCTGCTGAGAAGGGCTGAGGTCCGAGCTACAAGATAAAGGTTTGGTTAATCTTCTCAGATATAAAGCAAGGACTTCCCTCATCCCTCAAAAGGAAAATCTTTTCTCCACTTACGGCTCGCTGGAGGGCTGATCCCCTTGAGGGTGTAGTCCGGCCGAGGAACTCCCCAGCGTCAGACCCTCTGACGAGGATTTTCTCCCCCATTTCGAGGCCATGGTTTCTGGGTCGTTAGAGGTAGCTCTCTTCTTCCCCTTAGGAAAGGAATTGTCGGTTCCTCCCTTCGGAGCAGCCTCCTTCGAGGAGGCCATAGCTTCCTTGTCCTCCCCCTCTAAGGCATTATCTCCAGCATCCTGACCAGCACGGGATCCGGCCTGGTTTCAGGAAGGGGAGCCGGACACCTGATCAGCTTTGCCTTCGCTATCCACTCCTGTTTAAAAGGATGACTCTTTTAGGGGCAAGTTTATGACAATTATACGGATAGAAGGTCTGGGAACAAGGTTGCTTACTTGAATATCCGGGCGATTGCAGCTTAGGCCTGCGTCCTCGGTTAAATCCGGACACATCTCTTGTGATCCGAAGAACAGTCTATACATCTCCACGGGTGTTGCGCCCATAAAGTTCTGGAGAGCTCGTGGTCCCTCTGGATTAAACTCCCATAGGAGAAGGGGGCGGCGTTTGCCGGGCAATATTCGGCAAATCAGCATGACCTGCGTCACCTTGACCAAGCTGAGGTCTCCTTCCAAGAGATCCTTAATTCGGCCTTGTAACAAGGGCACGTCTTTGGGCAAACCCCAATCTAACCCTCTGTTAACCCATGACGCTAGCCGTGGTGGGGGACCCGAGTGAAAGGCAGGAAGTGCCACCCACTTGGCGCTCCAGGGAGCGGTGATATAAAACCACTCTCGTTGCCACAAGCCCAGCTCCTCTTGAAAAGAGCCCTCGGGCCATGGAGCATCAGCATTTTTGCTTATAACAGCGCCTCTGCACTCTGCGTGCCGTCCCTTAATCAACTTCGGCTCCACTTTGAAAGTCTTGAGCCATAATCCGAAGTGAGGGGTAACACGGAGGAACGCTTCGCATACAACGATAAACGAGGAGATATGGAGGATGGACTCCAGAGCTAAGTCGTGGAATTCCAGCCAGTAATAAAACAGCGGTCCCCTCACAAAGGGATCCATCGGGAAGCCTAACCCCCGAAGGAAGTGAGACACGAACACTACGCTCTCACCGGGCTGGGGCCTGTGGATAGCCTGCCTTTGAGCAGGCAACCTGTGCGGAATTTCGGCGGTCAAGAACTTAGCCTCTCTCAACTTTAGCACGTCCTCCTTCGTGACGGAGGAGGGCATCCATCGGCCTTGAAGGTCGGAACCGGACATTGTCGAAGGTCTGAGGCGCCCGGAATCTGGAGCCTAGGGTGTTGGAACTCGAGGCGACGGGCGAACTTGTTTTGGGATTGGAGAAAAGGAGTAAGGCCCTGGTCTCTTTATAAGAGGTTGAATACCAGGAGCCCTCCCCGTAACCGTTTGAGACTCGCCTTTAATCGAGAAAACATGCTAACGGGCACGATTGGGTTACCCACGTCCGTATTGATGAGAATCCCGTAAAGGGGGTACACGATCTCTGCTTTGACAAGACGTGCCAAGGAAACCGCCTCACAAAACATGCTGAGGTGGAAAAGTAAAAACGATTGGAGTAAAGGACTTGGCCGTAGGGTGATGACGCACTGCGGAATACGTCAGCAGATTTGATTTGTGTTAATATTATTCTCTCTATGGCAATATGTGGAAGCTTATTTTGCAGAGCTGGACACTGCTCTTGGTGTTTACAATCTTCTATGAAGGACTTGGAGGAGGAACCCGCCTTGCAATGCCGAAGACAATTTGCGCGTCGGACTCGTCGTCATTGAAGCCTGGTTCAGGGGCTACTGAGGGAGTCTTGGATTAGGGGGTGTTCGGGTAGCCGGACTATACCTTCAGCCGGACTCCAGGACTATGAAGATACAAGATTGAAGATTTCATCCCGTGTCCGGATGGGACTTTCCTTGGCGTGGAAGGCAAGCTTGGCGATGAGGATATTCAAGATCTCCTACCATTGTAACCTACTCTATGTAACCCTAACCCTATCCGATGTCTATATAAACCGGAGGGTTGTAGTCCGTAGGCAATCAACTCCATATACAACAATCATACCGTAGGCTAGCTTCTAGGGTTTAGCCTCCTTGATCTCGTGGTAGATCTACTCTTGTACTACCCATATCATCAATATTAATCAAGCAGGACGTAGGGTTTTACCTCCATCAAGAGGGCCCGAACCTGGGTAAAACATCGTGTTCCCTGCCTCCTATTACCATCCGGCCTAGACGCACAGTTCGGGACCCCCTACCCGAGATCCGCCGGTTTTGACGCCGACAATGGGTCCAAGCCAGTTTTGCACGTGCAGAATACTCGGGTTAAACTTGACGAGCCTAGCATATGCAGACATGGCCTTAGAACACTGAGACCGAAAGGTCGAACGTGAATCATATAGTAGATATGATCAACATAGTGATGTTCACCATTGAAAACAACTCCATCTCACATGATGATCGGACATGGTTTAGTTGATATGGATCACATGATCATTTAGATGACTAGAGGGATGTCTATCTAAGTGGGAGTTCTTAAGTAATATGGTTAACATAACTTTAATTTATCATGAACATAGTACTCGATAGTATTTGCATCTCTATCGTGTTGTAGATCAATGGCCCATGCTACCGTTCCCTTGAATTTTAATGCGTTCCTAGAGAAAGCTAAGTAGAAAGATGATGGTAGCAACTACACAGACTGGGTCCATAACTTGAGGATTTTCCTCATTGCTGCACAAAATAATTACGTCCTGGAAGCACCACAAGGTGCAAGACCCGCTGTAGGAGCAACTCCAGACGTTGTGAACGTCTGCCAGAGCAAAGCTGATGACTACTCGATAGTTCAATGTGCCATACTTTACGGCTTAGAATCAGGACTTCAAAGACGTTTTGAACGTTATGGAGCATATGAGATTGTTCCAGGAGTTGAAGTTAATATTTCAAGCAAATGCCTGAATTAAGAGATATGAAGTCTCCAATAAGTTCTATAGCTGCAAAATGGAGGAGAATAGTTTTGTCAGTGAACATATACTCAGAATGTCTGGGTACCACAACCACCTGACTCAACTGGGAGTTAATCTTCCTAATGATAGTGTCATTGACAGAGTTCTTCAATCACTGCCACCAAGCTACAAAAGCTTCATGATGAACTATAATATGCAAGGGATGGATAAGACAATTCCCGAGCTCTTCGCGATGCTAAAGGCTGCGGAGGTAGAAATCAAGAAGGAGCATCAAGTGTTGATGGTTAACAATACCAGTAGTTTCAAGAAAAAGGGCAAAGGGAAGAAGGGGAACTTTAAGAAGAAGGGCAAGCAAGTTGCTACTCAAGTGAAGAATCCAAAGTCTAGACTAAGCCTGAGACTGAGTGCTTCTACTGCAAAGGGACGGAACTGCCCCAAGTATTTGGCAGATAAGAAGGATTGCAAAGTGAAAGGTATATTTGATCTACATGTTATTAATGTGTACCTTACTAATGCTCATAGTAGCGCCTGGGTATTTGATAATGGTTTTGTTGCTCATATTTGCAACTCGAAATAGGGGCTACGGATTAAACGAAGATTGGCTAAGGACGAGGAGACGATGCGCGTGGGAAATGGTTCCAAGGTCGATGTGATCGCCGTCAGCACACTACCTCTACATCTACCGTCGGGATTAGTTTTAGACCTAAATAATTGTTATTTGGTGCTAGTGTTGAGCATGAACATTATATCTGGATCTTGTTTGATGCGAGACGATTATTCATTTAAATCAGAGAATAATTGTTGTTCTATTTATATGAGTAATACCTTTTATGGTCATGCACCCTTGATGAGTGGTCTATTTTTGTTGAATCTCGATTGTAGTGATACACATATTCATAATATTGAAGCCCAAAGATGCAAGGTTAATAATGATAGTGCAACTTATTTGTGGCACTGCCGTTTAGGTCATATTGGTGTAAAGCGCATGAAGAAACTCCATGCTGATGGGCTTTTGGAATCACTTGATTATGAATCACTTATGCTTGCAAACCATGCCTCATGGGCAAGATGTAACACCCACGATGAGGCTATATCTCCCATGTGTCGGAGCACGACTTAGAGGCATAACCGCATTGTAGGCAATGTCGCAAGAGGGGTAATCTTTACACATCCCATGTACTGAATAAGAAAGAGGTACATAGTTGTCTTACAATCACCACTTCAAGAAATACATAATTATAGCATTACAATCATCCAGATACAATCAAGGTCCAACTACGGAACCAAAATAAAGACAACCCCAAATGCATAAGATCCCCGATCGCCCCAACTGGGCTCCACTACTGATCATCTAGAAAGGAAACGTAGTATCGTCCCGAGTCCTCATCGAACTCCCACTTGAGCTCAATCATATCTCCTGGAACGGTATCATCGGCACTTGCATCTGGTTTTGGAAGGAATCTGTGAGTCACGGGGACTCGGCAATCTCACACCCTCGCGATCAAGACTATTTAAGCTTATTGGTAGGGAAAAGGTATGAGGTGGAGTTGCAGCAAGCACTAGCATATATGGTGGCTAACAAAAGCAAAAGGGAGCGAGAAGAGAAGGCAAAGCACGTTCGAGAATCTATGATCAAGAAGTGATCCTAGACTACTTACGTTCAAGCATAACACGAGACCGTGTTCTCTTCCCGGACTCCATCGAAAAGAGACCATCACGGCTACACACACTGTTGATCCATTTTAATTAGGTTAAGTTTCAGGTTTTCTACAACCGAACATTAACAAATTCCCATCTGCCCGTAACCGCGGGCACGACTTTTGAAAGTTCAAATCCCTGCAGGGGTGTCCCAACTTAGCCCATCACAAGCTCTCACGGTCAATGAAGGATATTCCTTCTCCCAGGACGGCCCAATCAGACTCGGGATCCCGGTTACAAGACATCTCGACCATGGTAAAACTAAACCAGCAAAGCCGCCCGAATGTGCCGACAAATCCCGATAGGAGCTGCACATATCTCGTTCTCAGGGCACACCAGATGAGCGCTCCGTACAACTAAAACCAAACCTCGAGTTTCCCCGACGGGGCGCTGCAAAGGGCTCTAGTTTGGACCAACACTCAGAGGAGCACTGGCCCGGGGGGTTTAAAATAAAGATGACCCTTGAGTCCGCGAAACCAAAGGGAAAAAAAGGCTAGGTAGCAAATGGTAAAACCAAGGTTGGGCCTTGCTGGAGGAGTTTTATTCAAGGCTGTCGACGTTCTGGGAACGGGGGTCCCCAGACTTGCCTGCCTGCGGCCTGCGGCGTGGCTCAAAAGGGGGCCCAACGCGGCCCATCTTCACAAACACAAACCCAAGACCCTCGTGAGGGGCCAAGCCTTGCAGGGAGGACGACATGGAGCTTCCTCAGGCACGGCCTCATCAGCCTGGCTCACGAGCAGGCGGAGAGATCAAGGCGGGGTACCTCACGAGGTGCCCGTGACGCAAGCCATGACGACCGAGGGTGCCAGGTGGGTGCCAGCCCGCGCAGTTTCCTCCTTTCCTCTTTGGTGCAAAGGGGGCAAGCGTAGCCGCGGAGTACCGAGGCATCAGGCAAAGGTTGCCATTTCGGTGCAACGAGACCAAGACCATGAGGACTACAAGACGGAGGTCATCGTGGAGCCCGAGACGATGTCATCACCAGAGCTTTGTGCAGGCGAAGACTACTTTTGTCAAGGTAGCTATTACTAGCTGTCCCCCTTCAAATTATCCCGCCATTGTTGGCTCCCTTCCCGCTCGATATTTGGGAAGAGGACCAGGGCATCTATAAATAGGACCATCCACCCACAGAGCAAAGGAGGTGGGACGAGGATAGGAGGTTCGGAAAGGATAAAAGGATCAGAGAGTGAGTGAGAGAGAGAGAGAGAGAGAGAGAGAGAGAGAGAAGGGTGACTGAACTCCTCCCAGCAGTTCATCTCCCCAGCCAAGAACAGACCCTCGCGAGGCTGTTCTTCCTTGTATTGTTCATCATCATCAGCCCAAGAGGCAATCCACCACACCACACACTGGAGTAGGGTATTACACCACAACGGTGGCCCGAACCAGTATAAACCCTGTGTCGCTTGTGTTGTTCTTTCCATAGTTTAGATCTTAGCGAGGCGGAGGGGTGCAGGTAGGTAGGAGGCGAAATCTCCGCGCGCACCCCAGTGTTCGAACCTCAAGGGTCAGCCGGAACCCGAAATCCGACATTTGGCGTGCCAGGTAGGGGTGCGCCGGGATTCGTCTTCCACCACCCCGTTCTCCTCCGACCATCATGCCCATGTCTGACGCTCGTCGGGCCCGCGCCGAGCGCCGGGCCGCACTCGCTTCCCGCGTCGCCCAGACGGCCCCTGTCGGCGGGCGTCCTCGCCTTTCCCCATCACCTGCCATCAACGCCGCCACCGGCCCGGCGGGGGACGAGCAGCAAACATCGTCCCAGCATCCGTCCATGAGGCAAGACGGCCGCAGCACAACTCCCTCGCTCACCCAGCTGGTTCTTTGTCCCGCGCGCTCCGCGCGCCCATGGAGGCTCGGGCTGCACTCATCGCGGCAAACGAGCTCCTGCGCTACCGTCTCGTCGACGATGTCTACGAAGAATGGCTCCTCCGCGTTGCCGAGCTTGTCCGCGCCGCAGGGGGCTCTCCTGCGCCGTCCGTTCCGCTGCACCGCACCCCGCCCCGCACGGGCGATGAAGCTCTGGCGGCGCCCCGGCCGCCTCCTCCTCAGGAAGGCGCCATGGCTCCAAGGCGCGTGGCCCCTGGGCGGAACCCGCTCCGTCAGGTGCCAGCGCGGCAGGAGCAGAGCTGTCAAGAAGTCCCTCGCCCGCAAGAAGCTGCCTGGGCGCTCCCTGCTCCAGCACGTCGCGACCATGCTCCTGCTCCCGCGCGTCAAGACCCCACGCTGCTCCCAGCTGTAGCGCGAGGGGACATGCAAGACCTAGCTCCCCGTCATCCCAGGCCTCCCATGGCCACAGCAGGCTGCCGCGCCTTCACCGCCAAGCTACGCAGCGTTGCGTGGCCCAGCAAGTTCAAGCCAGACTTGCCTCCTCGCTATGACGGCACGGCTGACCCTGCGGAGTTCCTCCAGCTCTACGAGCTGGGCATCGAAGCTGCCAACGGAGACGAGAAGGTCATGGCGAACTGGTTCCCCATGGCGCTCAAGGACGGGGCCCGCACCTGGCTCCTGAACCTGGCTCCAGGCACAATCTCCTCCTGGGACGAGATGCGCACCCGCTTCATCACCAACTTCCAAGGCACTCGCGACCGGCCACCCGCCGTGAGCGACATGCGCCGCATCAAGCAACAGCCCGGGGAGACCCTGCAGAAGTACATCCAACGCTTCAACAACGCACGCCTCAAGATTCCCAAGGTGACTGAGGAGGCCATCATCTCGGCCTTCTCCGACGGCATGCGTGACGTCAAGATGAAGGAGGAGCTGGCAATGCGTGAAGACCTGTGCACTTCCTTGGAGCTGTTCAACCTGGCAACCAAGTGCGCCAGGGCCGAGGAAGGGCGTCTCTCCCTCCTCGAGCTGCCTGCCGCAGACCCAGAAGAGAAGAAGCCCAAGGCCAAGGATGTGAAGCGCAAGGGGGCTGCCGTGCTCGCGGCAGAACCAGACACCAAGCGGGGCAGAGATCAGCCCGAACCTTCCAAGGGCAGCCGGTACTATGTGTACCACGACCTCCACACCCACAACACCAACGAATGTCAAGAGCTCCGAGCCGTGTGACAAGGAAGAATCGGCCGTCGCCCTGACCGCGGTGACCGGGGCTACAGTCGAGGAGGAGGAAGGAACGCAGGACGCTGGGAAGACTGTGGCCCGCGCCAAGGGTGGCGCGATCAACCTCGCGAGGATCGCTGGCAAGACCCGCCTCGCGAGGGAGGCTGGAGGGATCAGCCTCGCGAGGGAGACTGGAGGGATCAGCCTCGCGAGGATCGCCCGCAAGGAAACGCAGGCCTCCCACCGCTGCCGCCGCAGCCAAGGAGAAACGAGGACCGCCACCAGGATGAGGGGGCTGGGGGCTTCCAGGAGCCGCGCGCGATCGCCTGCATCCTGGGCGGGGCACAAGCCCCAGCCTCTCAGCGCATCTTCAAGCAGTTCGCCCGCGAAGTGAACGCAGTCCTCCCCAGGCTCGAAGCCACGCGCCCTCTCAGGTGGTCGGCGTGCGCCATCACGTTCAGCTCAGTAGGTCAGCTCAAGTGTGCAGCTACAGCTGGAGTCCTCCCGATGCTTTGTTCCCCAATCGTCAGCAACGTGGTGGCCACCAAGACCCTCATCGATGGCGGGGTAGGGCTCAACGTCCTGTCCGTGGAAACATTCAACAACCTCCAAGTGCCCTACAGCCAGCTTCAGCCAACCAAGCCTTTCTCCGGTATCACCGATGGCTCCACGGTCCCGATTGGGCAGGTCCGCCTCCCTGTCACCTTCGGGGCACGCGACAACTACCGCACCGAGCTCATCGACTTCGACGTCGCTCACATTCGCCTGCCGTACAACGCCATCCTTGGGTACCCACCGCTGGCCAAGTTCATGGCCGTAACTCGCCACGGCTACAGCGTCCTCAAGATGCCAGGAAGCGGCAGAGTCATCACGGTGCCCTATGAAGAGAAGGACGCGGTGTGTTCCCTCGAACAAGCCTTTCAGGCCGCGTCACTGGAAGACCCGGATCGCGGAAGCAGGAGGCCTCCCGAGACCGCCCCTAAGAAGAAGAAGACATCGTCCGGCCCGACCACTCAGGAGGCAGGCCCCTCTGGGCCCGCGCCTGCCCAGGGGGAACCTCCTTCCATCGCATAGGAAAGCGCGCCCGGCGCCCTCCTCAGGCAGGGCTCGGGGGCTCTCCCCTGGAGGGCCACCGACCTAGCTAGGGTCACGAGGGAGGCGCTTGGGCACCACATCGAGGCATGTTTCCAAGCACGTTTCCCTCAAGAAGGAGCAAGGCAAGGAGATCCAGACCCTCAGGAGTTCGTCAGCAAGGCCATTCAGGAGCTACAGGAGTCAAGAGTCATGAAAGGCGGCCGCCGCCTACCAGCAGTGGCTCCCCATCCAGGCGAGGATGATGGGCTGCGCGTCTGCATCGACATACCAGGGCTCAACCGAGTCGCCTCTCGGGAGCGCCTCTGGCCCTCGCGAGTGGGGCGCTGCGGAGGCCCACCCCACAGCTACGTTCCATTGCCTTACGGCTTGCCGAACGCGGCCGACATGTACCAGCGCCTCATGAGGGGCATCATGGAGGCACGAGAGACCAGGCGTTCCGCAACCCTGGCAGGGATGGAGATGGCCCGCGAGGAGCCGCCAGCGCCTCCGGAGCCTCCCGGGGCCCCTGGGCCTGGGGGCTCGTGAGGATCGGCTCCCGCAGCCCACCGAACCTGCGACACCAACGCAACTTCGTCCTCAACATCATCAGGTGACATCTTTCGAGTTTCATTTTCAGCTGGGAGCGCCCCCCAGGGCTGCATTATTCCCAGGCCGTGTGGGTCCATCCCTGCGGCGTGTATCCCTTTTTTACTTTATGTTGTTAGCTTACCTTGTTGGGGGCGCCTCTCGGGCTGCATGACCCCCCAAGTCGCTCGGGCTGGACCAAGTGATGTCCGCCTTCCCAGCATCTATTTGAACGAATCCACTCCTTCGCGGCTAATGTGTTTTACCTAGTTGCCTGCTCAGTTGACGCCAACTAATGGAGCTGCTCCCAAACGGCACGATGCTTGCGCATGGGTCCGTCCCTGCAACGCCGACAAACCTGGATGGCTGAGCTCTGGCGTGGCAGCCCCGCATAGCGTCACCTCGTCAAGCCTTCAGTGCCTCACTACCCCTCGGAAGCAACCAACGGCTGACTGTTAATTGTCATGGCAACCCCTTGTTTTTTCTATGATGGGCCTGCAGGACCTCCTGAAGTTGCTGCATCAGGCGAGGCCCTTGCGGTGTCTCCTTCGCTCTTGTCCACGCGAACCGCTTGCACGTTAAAGGGGGGGTGCCTGAGCATCGCGACTCAGGGCTCCTACTGGCTCTCCAGCCCTCACCCTCTGGCCTTGACCACGGCATCGCGACCTGGCATACCAGCGACGGCTGAGACTCGCTCGAGGGCCGGGACCCGAGGACGTAGAGCAGGAAGGGGAGCAAAGGCGAGAGGGGAGAGACACACGAGGACCTCACCGAGCAACCTCGCGCCTGCCGATGCACTAACCCGGCGACACACCAGAGACAGGCCCCAGATTCTCGAGATAAGTCATCACCCGGAAGCGCCAGCTACCGCGGCACCATCCCCGCACCTAATGCTATCCCGTGTTAGCGACGCCGCTCTCCTTTCTCACTAAACAACGGCTGCTTGGGCGCCAAAGGGGACCTCCTCAGCATCGCGACTCAGGGGCTCTTACCAGACTCCGGGTCGCTCACCTCCTGGCCTTGACCACGGCATCGCGACCTGGCATACCAGCAACGGCTGAAGCCGCCTTGGTACTGGGACCTGTCAGCGCAGAGCACCAAGCCCTCGTGAGGTTCGAAAGGGAGGACTGAGCTAAGACGGAATGAGCAACTCGCACAATTCTACGACAAGGGTTATATTAACAAAACAGGATCACAGGCACGTTACAAGCCCCCATGGGACGCGTTTTTGATTCCTCGCAGGGAACAGATCCTAAAGGGATACAAACTACGCGCGTCCCTGCAAAAGACGCCATCATCAACAGTGGGCCGTCAAGCACCGACGCCAACCCCATCCGGATCAGAGTCGGCGGCGGCCTGACAAGCCCGCCCTGCTCCAAGAGCGGCGCCGGCTCGGGGGCTCATAGCTATCGTCGCTCGTCTCCGGAGTCGCGAAGAGCTCGCCGGAGTCGCTGGAACCTCCAACGCCTCCACCACCTGAGGAGCCGCCAAGGGAGCGGTTGGCAGGCCCAGTCCTCGTCGCGGCAGGGTCCTGGCCGCCTTCCCCGGAGCAGCACTCCAGCCGGCGCCCGCTCGCATCGAAGACCTTGAAGAGCATCACCGAAGCACCATCATAGTCCAAGTGGATCGCGAAGATGCCCCTTGTCCTGCAAACCCGGGTGATCTCTCTCCAGCCCCGAGTCATGAAGACCTCGCCCGGGGCAACGACCGCGACCTCTTCCTCGGTCGCGAGGGTGCTGCAGCCGGCGTGCTACAGCCAGAGCTCCAGGGGATCCCCTGCGGGATGACGGAGGCGAAGAAGGGAGGAAGGCGGGTCCAAGACCGAAGAGGAATGGCGACGTGAAGCACGAACTCTCGGGAGGAGCCCTCGGTGTGGACCCCAGGGGGGACGACCCACACCTTCGTGACCCGTCGGCGCCGACGGTGGCGCCGCCCGTGGCGGTCAGCATCAGCTCCTTCAGGGCCCCCGACGTGGGCGTACAATGGAAGCGGGAACCCCGGCGGCGCCCGCTCGCACCAAGGCCTCGACACCACCTGAAGGGCCCCCTCGTCCGGGCCATGGGGGGCGAGCCGTTTCTTAGGCGGGAGTGGGTCTGGTTCCTCTTGGGGAGCCTTTCCCTTCTCTGTCGTCGAGAACCGGCGGATCGGAGCCATCGCAGCAAGACGGAGCAAGGATCGGGAAGAAGGAGAAGCAAGGAGGGATGGACTGGAAGGGCGCGCGCTGTTCCGTACTTATGGCCGACGAAGGCCAACCTCCTACCTCCACGATTGCAGGTAATCATGACCCACTTTGCATGCAGGGACTTGTCTAGTACGTGCGGTTGCCGAGGTGCCACGGGGAAGTGGAGGCGCCCACGTCCAATTAACCGCCACGCGGCGCCCAAGGACGCAGGCTGTTAGGGCCCGTGGCGCTTCGCTCTTGCCCTTCCGCCTCCTCCCACGGCCAAGTCCGGGCGCGCCTTGGGCCCGGGGGCTACTGTCGGTGTTCTGGGAACGAGGGTCCCCAGACTTGCCTGCCTGCGGCCTGCGGCGTGGCTCAAAAGGGGGCCCAGCGCGGCCCATCTTCACCAACACAAACCCAAGACCCTCGCGAGGGGCCAAGCCTCGCGGGGCGGACGACGCGGAGCTTCCTCAGGCACGGCCTCATCAGGCTGGCTCACGAGGAGGCGGAGAGATCAAGACGGGGTACCTCACGAGGTGCCCGTGATGCAAGCCATGACGACCGAGGGCGCCAGGTGGGTGCCAGCCCGCGCAGTGTCCTCCTTTCCTCTTTGGTGCAAAGGGGGCAAGCGCAGCCGCGGAGTACCGTGGCATTAGGCAAACATTGCCATTTCGGTGCAACGAGACCAAGACCATGAGGACTACAAGATGGAGGTCATCATGGAGCCCGAGAAGGCGTCATCACCAGAGCTTTGTGCAGGCGAAGACTACTTTTGTCAGGGTAGCTAGTACAAGTTGTCCCCCTTCAAATTAGCCCGCCATTGTTGGCTCCCTTCCCGCTCGATATTTGGGAAGAGGACCAGGGCCTCTATAAATAGGACCAGCCACCCACAGAGCAAAGGAGGTGGGACGAGGATAGGAGGTTCGGAAAGGATAAAAGGATCAGAGAGAGAGAGAGAGAGA
Organism: Triticum aestivum; assembly: GCF_018294505.1. Classification (NCBI taxonomy): domain Eukaryota; kingdom Viridiplantae; phylum Streptophyta; class Magnoliopsida; order Poales; family Poaceae; genus Triticum; species Triticum aestivum. The sequence continues at coordinate 229,295,361 of NC_057806.1, read as the reverse complement.
AGGGTGACTGAACTCCTCCCAGAAGTTCATCTCCCCAGCCAAGAACAGACCCTCGCGAGGCTGTTCTTCCTTGTATTGTTCATCATCATCAGCCCAAGAGGCAATCCACCACACCACACACTGGAGTAGGGTATTACACCACAACGGTGGCCCGAACCAGTATAAACCCTGTGTCTCTTGTGTTGTTCTTTCTATAGTTTAGATCTTAGCGAGGCGGAGGGGTGCGGGTAGGTAGGAGGCGAAATCTCCGCGCGCACCCATTGTTCGAACCTCAAGGGTCTGCCGGAACTCGAAATCCGACAAAGGCGAACTTTCAAGGGGTTCCCATTATAACCCTACCGTGTAAGGAACGCAAAATCAAGGAACATAACATCGGTATGACGGAAACTAGGGCGGCAAGAGTGGAACAAAACACCAGGCATAAGGCCAAGCCTTCCACCCTTTACCAAGTATATAGATGCATTAAAGTAGACAAGATATAATAGTGATATCCCAACAATAAACATGTTCCAACAAGGAACAAACGCCAATCTTCACCTACAACTAGCAACGCTATAAGAGGGGCTGAGCAAAGCAGTAACATAGCCAAACAACGGTTTGCTAGGACAAGGTGGGTTAGGGGTTTGACATGGCAATATGGGAGGCATGATAAAGCATGTGGTAGGTATCGCGGCATAGGCATAGCAATAGAGCGAGCAACTAGCAAGCAAAGATAGAAGTGATTTCGTGGGTGTGGTCATCTTGCCTGCAAAGTTCTCCGAGTTGACGTAAGCTTGATCCTCGTAAGCATAATCAACGGGTTCCTCGATCACCTACTCGTCTCCCAGCTCTACCCAAAGCAAGAACACAAGCAAAGGGAACCACGATCAACCATGGTGCAATGCACAAGCAACATGATGCAAAACATGGCATGATATGCGGGATGTGATATGCAATGCATATGCGTGCTTCGGAAGGGAATGATTGAACCAGGCCTCAACTTGGAAAACCAAGAGTGCCGCTGGAAAGATGAGTTGATTTCGGTCGAAATTGATATAAAGATCACCGGAATCGGATGCACGGTTTGCAAATGGCAAGCAAAACAATAATGGCACAAAGTTGCGATAAACAGCACGATGCCATCTAAATGCATCAAGAAAAATAAGCTAATGCACTCTAACATAGCAACAAATCACATGGAAGTGATTCACTCAAGATGCTTGACAAAAGATGAACACTAAGCTATGGCTAATTCACACAATAGCAGGTTCAAACAAGCATGGGAAAAGTGCAAAAGATATCAGGTTCACAGACTTGGAGAAAATAACATGTCAGGATAAACATCAGGAAGCAATGCTTAGAGCAAGATAACAACATGCTACAGGAACATATCATGGCAAAACAAGGCATGACATGAAACTACTCAAACGATATAACAAAAGTCCCTTACTGACCATAAGCCAAAAGGGATCAGAAAATACAATGGCAACCATGTAAACATAGCAAGTTTCGTTAACAGATTCAGACTTAGCAGAAAACTGGACATGGCAAAAACACAGTTACGTAGGCATGTTTGCGAGCTCGAAGCACTCCCCACATGGCATTGCATGACAAACTAAGCATACACCTAGCAAGAAGACATGATCAATAAGCTAACCATGGCAAGAACACTCTCATAGCATGCAAGGATCAACTACAACAACCTCAGCAAAATTGATTAACACGTAAACAATCTGCCAGAAACATTTTATAACAAAAGTAGAGCAAGATTGAGTCATGCTAGGGTACTCCATAATTGCAAACAAAGATAGGGATAGATGGAGCACAACAATATCTCAAAATCATCCTTACTGAACATGCTCAAAAGAGGTGTGGATCACTCTGTAGCAACATGAATACATGACATAAAAATATCATCAGGAAAATGACTTAGAAGAATTCTAAGTCCCTGAAATCAGCAACATCACGAGAGCTACTTTGCATGCTTGTGCTAGTCACCACAATGATCACAAAAATACATGGCATACACCCCTGTAAAGATGGCATGACATAGCCCAAAACACATGTAGGGCTCAAGTTCATAGGAGGCACACATTAAACATGGAAAAAATGACAAATGTCCATAATCTGTTAAGAATATGAAACTAACAATACATAGCACTCTTGCAACAACATTTAGGGCATCAAGATGAACTAAAATGAACATAGTGCAATGGAATGAAATTAAGTGCACATCTAGACGAACAATTTGATATGCTACACGCCCAAAACGGAGCCACGGATGCAAAGCTATGACATGATGAAGTTGCCTAAAAATACTGAAAAACTGGGGACTTAGTGAAATTCTGAAGTCAACCTAGGGTTACTGTAGCAGATCTGGATCGGGGCACGCTGGACGAGGTTCGACGAGGCCTTCGCCGGAGTTGAGCGTGGAGGAGGAAGGAGAAGGCCGGAGTGGAGATCCGGCGTCACGGAGCTCGCCGGGGGGGGGGGGGGGAGCCGGTGAGGGGCGGCGGAGGAGGTCTCCGGGCGGCGAGGCACTCGGCGGGCAGCGGCCGGAGCACTGGGCGGCGCTGGCGCGGGTCACTGGAGATGGTGGAGAGCGGCACGGCCGGCGAGGTAGCGGAGCCCGGTGATGGCGTGGGAGGCGGCGCGCTCGGCCGTGGCCGGACGGGGTCGCGGGCCGGGGGGGCCCGACCTGGGCCGCGGCGGGCCGGCACGGGCAGGTGCGGTGATGTGGGGCGTGCGGCTCGGCGAGTGAGGAGGCGACACATGGCGTTGGAGGTGGCGGACACGTCCGGCCGGTGGAGAGGAAATGTTTGCATTGAGACATGAGAACAGAAATGGCTCAACTTAACAAGATGTGTGTGATACGCGGCAAACAGGTCTCTAATCAGAAATGTGTCTGAAGACCGATAAGAACATAAACGGTTGCTGCTAATAAGATGCGTGTGTTGTGAGCAAATGATTGCTGGTATACAATTGTGAGTGATTGATGAAAACATCACTGACGGGTTCCATTGTTTAGTCCATGTGCGATGTGATTTTGTTTGTCCGCACACCATCTACGCTCTGTCTACAGAGCATCAACATATATACTTAAAAAGACAGCATTGCATAACCAAATTAAGCATACAATTACACAAGTGACTACACACATAACATTCGCACACACCAAAGTAAGCAATTTCATGCATACTAAAGTAGGAGACACGAGGATCTAATCATCTACTTATTGTTGCGACGACGCTTGCCATTGCTCTGCTTTCGGCTGGATCCTTGGCCATTTTGGGGAAGGAGGGACTTCCTCATGTCAACGATCCGCCGGTACATTTGATAGCTCATGTACGCCTCCTTGGCCTCTTACACGATGTGAGCTTTGTCGAGTTTCTCCATCTAGGCCGAGTGACAGGCACGCTTGTCCTTGTTGCACGAATCCTTCATGTCTCTGTAGTAGGGTTCGATGATGGCCTCGGCTAGGTGAACCAGTGAGTCCTCATGCTCCTTGCTGCCGCTGTGTAGCGACCAGACCTCAAACAGTCTGATCTCTGTGCTTCAGTGTCATCCCTGGATCAGTAATGCTGACACACATAGTACTTGAAGGATTTATAACAGAGTAGCAGTCACACACTTATTACATCGAGTGTCTCAAAAGAGAACTTATTACAAATAATATGGCTTAAGGCCATCTAATAATGATAACAACGGAAGGCTTGGATGATAAGTGAGTCCACCAACTCCAACGGCATCACTGAGTATAGAACCACGACCTAAGGCTCCTTACTCGTCGTCTGAAAAGTCTGCAACATGAACGTTGCAGCCCAAAAACGGGTCAGCACATGGAATATGCTGGCAATGTAACACATAGAGAGTAGTGAACAGAAACAGGCTATACTACATGCATATATGGCTGGTGGAAAGCTCTATGGTTACAGTTTGCGTAAAGCCAATTTTTCCCTACTACAAAGGAATAAATTTTATTTAACTATCATGGTGGTTGTTAAACATTGAGAGTGTAGACACACTCTCAATCCCAATTAAACATCATCATTAAAAGCCAACAAAATTAATTAAAGTCACATGATGAGATTCACATGATAATCCAAGTACTAGATACTCAAGACGTCCATAACCGAGGACACGGCTAACCATGATTAGTTTATACACTCTGCGGAGGTTTGCGCACTTCTCCCCACAAGAATCGATCTCCTCCGTTGGGATTCTCATACTACATGATGTTTGAGAAACGGATGACCGAGACATAGTCTTTGAGAAGCGCTAGCACCTTACGATCGGGTAGACCATTACACCTACTTTCCCCTACATCTGCTAGTCTACCACTGTAAGAGTTCACACGACTTAATCAACTATGCTAGAGCCCATAGTAGCTTGTGGCTGCACATGGAAATTTCTAGCATGAATAATCTCATGATCCCTTTGAGCCTGGGTGGCGGTCCATAAAAAAAACAGGCAATCGCTGGAATACCCAGGTGCCTCAATCCACCCGGATGTGTATTTAAGTTGCCACCTTAAGTTGAACCATTAATTAACAACCTCACAACTGTCATGAATACTCTCAAACCCAATCCACGTCTACAAGCATAGCATGGCATAAGCAAACGGAGAAGTCACTCCCAGGGTTTGATAATAAAACAGGTAATATGTACTACTTCAACTACTTCCAAAAACCCACATATTAAATCAGATCCTATTCATGCAAAAGTTTGAGGATTGATCTAATGCAATAAAACTGGGTAGTAAAAGAGGTATGATCAAAGTGTTACTTGCCTTGCTGATGATCCGTGAAACCTAGAGATTCGAAGTAGCAAGCAGCGCACTCCGGGCACTCTAATGCAAACAAACAAACAAGCAAATAATAAGTACTCGTCTAATGCACAGGTAAAATTCAAATAAGAGATCTAACCAGAAAGTTCAACTTAAGAACTTTGGTTTGCAAAAAGAAACAAATCGAACGAAATAATGAAAGTCAAATGGCGAAAGAAACAAGCTTCGATTACTAATCTGGACCTAAGTCAAATTTTACAAAAGCCAAAACTTGTTTGAGTTGGTTAAACAGAAAGAGGGTTTCGAGACGAAACTCTAGGCACTTGAATCGCCCGATTCCGATAAACGAGCGAAAAGTTAAATAAAATGAAAATCTGATCAGAAATCGCGATCAGAAATAATCGCGGAAAAACCGAGAAAAAGAAAAACTGACAAACAGATTAACGAATGAACGTTTGTTAACTGAAACTAAACGGTGAACTCATCCGTTAAAAGGAACGAACGAGTGAACGCTCGCTAAATAAGTGAACCGATAAAACCGATCTAATAAAATAATAAAAAAACCTAGGGTTTTCAAAGAAAAACCGGATCAGTTTTCTTCGAAAAACCGGCGGCGGACGGCGCGGCTACCTTGTCGGACTCCGACGGGACTCAAGGCTCCGGCGGGGTGGGGTGGCGTAGGCGGCGGCGAGCGGCGGCTGCGAGAGGCGGGGCGGGTCGAGGTGGCGGGGTGAGGCGGCGGCGGCGGAGTTATTTATGAGGCGGGGGGGGGGGGGGGGCGGCTTGGGGAAGGGGGCGCCGGGTCGAGGTCAGCCTTGGGAGGCGTGCCCCGGCCGGACTCGGCGGTGGCGGCAGGTCGGTCTCCCGCGGGGGAAGACGGCGGCGGCTTGGGCTTGGCCTGGCTCGGCTCGGCCTTTGGCCTAGTCGGGCGCGTGGTACTTTTTTTTAAAACCAATTCCGCCGAAACTAAGAAAAGTTCTAGAAAATAAAATAAAATTATAAAAATGCAAAAATAAATTTTCACTGCCTAAATAAAATATTTAGAACGAGATGAACATTTTCTTGGCCCTAGATGCAGTTTTGAAAAATGTGCAGTTTTTCCTAAATTCAAATAAACTAGCCAAAAACTCCGAAATAAAAATCTTGTTTGATTTTTTATCAAATCCTCAATATTTCTTTATTTTGTGAAAGTCATTTTATTCCCTCTCTCATATTTTTATAATAGAAATAATTGAAGATAAAATAAATAAAATCAAATGATCCTATTTTCAAAATTTGAGAAAACTCAAATATGAAAATAACGAAATCCCCAACTCTCTCCGTGGGTCCTTGAGTTGCGTAGAATTTCTGGATCAGGCCAAAAGCAAATAAAATATGATATGCAGTGATGATCTAATGTATAACATTCCAAATTGAAAATTTGGGATGTTACAAACCTACCCCCCTTAAGATGAATCTCGCCCTCGAGATTCGGGTTGGCTAGAAAATAGGTGAGGGTGGTCCTTCAGCAGATCTTCCTCTCGCTCCCAGGTGGCTTCATCCTCGGTGTGGTGGCTCCACTGAACTTTGCAAAACTTGATAACCTTGCTGCGGGTGACTCGGCTGGCATACTCGAGAATCTTGACTGGTTTCTCCTCATAGGTCAAGTCAGTATCCAACTGAATCGCTTCCAGTGGCACTATATCTCTCAGCGGTATATCCGCCATCTCTGCGTGTCACTTCTTCAACTGGGAAACGTGGAACACGTCGTGAACTCCCGACAATCCCTCAGGCAATTCCAACTTATAAGCAACTTCTCCCATGCGTTCCAAAACTTTGTATGGTCCCACAAAGCGTGGCGCTAACTTTCCCTTAACTCCAAAGCGCTTAACTCCTTGAAGTGGAGATACACGAAGATAAACTCTATCTCCGGATTCGTAAACTGTCTCCTTGCGTTTAGAATCTGTATAGCTCTTCTGCCTGGACTGGGCTACCTTGAGCCTATCGCGAATCAACTTCACCTTCTGTTCAGACTCCTTAATCAAATCTGGTCCAAACAACTGGCGGTCTCCAACTTCGTCCCACGACAATGGTGTTCTGCACCTTCTTCCGTACAAGGCTTCAAAAGGGGCCATCTTCAAACTGGATTGATAACTATTGTTGTAAGAGAACTCCGCATATGGCAAGTTGTCATCCCAACTAGATCCATAATCTAGCGCACAAGCTCTCAGCATATCCTCCAAAATCTGATTGACTCTCTCGGTCTGTCCATCGTTCTATGGATGAAAAGCTGTACTGAACTCTAGTCTAGTACCCAAAGTTTCATGTAACTGATTCCAGAACTTTAAGGTAAATTGGGTTCCTCTGACTGATACAATGCTCCTCAGAACTCCATGCAGACATACGATCCTGGTCATGTATATCTTTGCCAACTTAGCACTGGTGTAAGTGGTCTTCACTAGGATGAAATGAGCTACCTTCGTCAAGCGATCGACTACAACCCATATCGAGTCATAGCCTGCACGGGTCCTGGGTAATCCCGTGATAAAATCCATGCCTAGCTTATCCCACTTCCACTCGGGTATCGGCAATGGCTGTAGCAATCCTGCTGGCTTCTGATGCTCTGCCTTCACTCTCTGACATACATCACAAAGTGCTACATATTCCGCAATATCCTTCTTCATTCCGGTCCACCAGAAAGTGTCTTTCAAATCCAAATACATCCTAGTGTTTCCTAGGTGAATCTAGTATGGCGAATCATGGGCCTCTTGAAAAATTATCTTCCTGATCTCCGGGTCATTAGGCACATAAACGCGGTCCTCAAACCATAAGGTATCATGTTCATCCTCACGAAATCCTTTAACTTTTCCCTTGCTCACCTTCTCCTTTATGGTGGAAATCTCCTTGTCGGTATTCTGAGCTTCTCTGATCTTGTCCATCAGAGTAGATTGAATCTCCAATGCTGCTACATAGCCTCTCGGAACTATCTCCAAACATAGCTCACGAAGATCCTCGGCTAACTCCTTTGGTAACTCTCCGGTCATTAGTGTGTTGACATGGCTCTTGCGGCTCAATGCGTCAGCTACTACGTTAGCCTTTCCGGGATGATAATGCAATCTCATATCATAATCCTTGATGAGCTCCAACCATCTCCTCTACCTGAGATTCAACTCCTTCTGCGTGAAGATGTACTTCAAACTCTTATGATCCGTGTACACCTCACAATGGTATCCGATGAGAAAATGTCTCCACGTCTTCAAAGCATGCACTATGGCTGCTAACTCCAAGTCGTGTGTAGCATAATTCAACTCATGGGGCTTAAGCTGTCGTGAGGCATATGAAACAACTCTTCCATCCTGCATAAGCACTGCTCCAAGCCCTCGACGTGAAGCGTCGCAATATACCCTTGCGCTGATCTGGCAGAATCAACACTGGCGAGGTAACCAAATGTTTCTTCAACTCCTGGAAACTGGCCTCACATTCCTCAGTCCATTTTAGCTTGGTATCCTTCTTCAACAACTCCGTCATAGGTTTTGCAATCTTTGAGAAATTTTCAATAATTCTCCGGTAGTATCCTGCGAGTCCAAGAAAACTCCGGATCTCTCCAACTGTTGTTGGGGCTTCCCAATTTTTCATAGTGACAACTTTGGCGGGATCTACAGCTATTCCTTCTCCGGATATAACATGTCCGAGGAATCCAACTTTCTTCAACCAGAACTCAAATTTGCTGAACTTGGCGTACAACTGATGTTCTCTGAGCTTACCAACTACCAAACGCAAATGTTCTTTATGTTCTTCTTCATTCTTTGAGTAAACCAGAATATCATCAATGAACACTATGACGAACTTATCCAAAAACTCCATAAACACTTTGTTCATCATGTTCATAAAATAGGCAGGTGCATTAGTCAGACCAAATGACATAACGGTATACTCATACAGCCCATACCTTGTGGTAAAAGCTGTCTTGGGTATGTCCTGCTCTCGAATCTTCAACTGGTGGTATCCTGATTGCAAATCGATCTTGGAAAACACCTTAGCTCCTTGCAATTGGTCAAACAAATCATTGATCATCGGCAGTGGGTACTTATTCTTGATCATCACTTCATTCAATCCTCGATAATCAACAACCATCCTTAACGATACATCCTTCTTTTCTACTAGAAGTACTGGTGATCCCCAAGGTGATGAACTTGGGCGAATATATCCCTTATCCAGTAACTCCTTAATCTGATTCTTAATATCCTCCAAATCCTTTGCAGGCATTCTATACGGTCTCTTAGATATTGGTCCTGTGCCTGGCAAAAGCTCAATCAAAAACTCAATGTCTCTATCCGATGGCATGCCTAGCAACTCTTCTGGAAATACATCCGGAAAATCCTTTACCACTGGTACCTCCTCATGTACAACTCCTGCTAAGGAATTTACTTGAGTCCTATTTGGCTCATGTCTTGATACATACTTGATCCTCCTCCCTTTCGGGGTGGTAAGCAAAATCGACTTACTGGCGCAATCGATGTTTCCTCCATACATCGATAGCCAATCCATACCCAGAATTACATCCAGACCTTGCGATTCCAAAATGATTAAATCCGAGGGAAACACATGCCTACCTATACTAAATGGCACTTGAAAACATCCTTTACTGGCCATATACTCCGCTCCTCGTGAGCTTACTAACATAGGTGTTCTAAGAACCTTGGTGGGCAGTTTATACTTATCCATGAATCCCCTTGATATGTATGAATGCGATGCACCGGTATCAAAAAGAATGATTGCAGTAAATGACTTAACCAAAAACATACCTATTATTGCATCTGGCTGAGCTTCAACCTCCTCCATGTTAACATGGTTCACCTGTCCCCTGTTGAAAGGGTTCGGCTTCTTCCCAGAGCTTCCATTGCCATTTCCATTCTGGGCTTCAGGACATTCATTGGCATAGTGTCTGATCTTCTGACACTTATAACAAGTGACTTGGCTCAGGTCTCTCTTGGCTGGGGTTGATGGGTTGGTACGGTTCTGACCGTTGCTTCCCCCATTCCCATTACCATTTTTGGGGCCATTATGATTATGCGAACTCCCTCCTCCATGGGTATGCTGAAAATGTCCTCCCGATTTCGGGGTAAAACGTGGCTTCTGCTGAGCTCCTGAATTGTATTTCCCTTGTCCATACTTCCTCTTGCGGTTCTCAATCTGTTGCTGCTTCCCTTCAATCATAAGAGCACGATCTACCAACTCCTGGTAGTTGTTGAAAGTTTCTACCATCAACTTCATACTCAACTCATCATTCAGTCCTTCCAGAAACTTCTCCTGCTTAGTTGCATCCGTAGCAATGTCATCCGAGGCATAACGTGCTAACTTACTAAAGTCATCCACGTATTGGCCAACTATCCGTCCTCCTTGGCGCAAGTTGCGAAACTCATGCTTCTTCACGGCCATAGCTCCTCCTGAAACATGGGCAGTACGAAAAGCCTGCTGAAACTGATCCCATGTGACATTGTCGATAGGATAAGTGGCTGTGAAATTCTCCCACCATGATGTTGCGGGTCCTTCAAGCTGATGTGCAGCAAAACACACCTTTTCCGCATCTGTGCATCCTGCTGTGGTCAATTCTCTCCCTGTCTTGCGGAGCCAATCATCTGCCACTATCGGACTGGTGCTACTGGAGAACACCGGCGGATTCAGTCTAAGGAAACGGGTTAAGTGATCAACAGGTGGTGGTGGTGGGTTGTTGTTGTTGTTGTTCCCCTGATTCTGATTTTGGACTAGCAACTGCATCAATGCATTCTACTGCTGGATCAACTGAGTGAGCTCCGGTGGGAAAGCAAATCCCTTGTCACGTCTCAGAGGCATCTTAGGGTTTAGAAAAGATGAGAATATAGAATAGATTGAGGCCTAGAGAGAAAACACTACCCATATGCACATGAGGCAAAAGCGAACAAAATCACTTCATTCAAATCAACCAAGGGCATACAATCGGTCTAGAACTATCATTAAAAAAGTGCTTGGACTATGCTATACACATGGTGGAATTCTACTACTGTGATGGTGGTCTACTAGAAAAACTGCTCCGATGAAGACTCCATGATATCCGCTCCAGCTTCATCAACATAGTCATCATCGCTATCGTCTGGGTCCGAGTCGGTGTCGTCGATGATGATGTAGTTCTCTGGGCAAGTGGAATCGTCATCTTCTCCTCCTGGCGCGGGATCTCCCATGAAAACTCCTAGCTTCCTGGTCAGGTCGTCATTCTTCTCCACTAATACTTTGATTTCCTCCTCATAATCTTCACGTGTAGCCTTGAGTTCTTCCTCCAGTTCCGTGATTCTTGTCATCACCTTCTTCAGATCTATCATGCCTGCGCACATCTGGTTCTCCTGGCGTCGAATGTGCTGGTTTAACTCCTGGATAAAAGCTGCGATTGATCTATCCTTCTTGGTGCTGATCATCTCCCATTGCTCATCTCGGCGCCCACAAATCTGGTAGATAGTATCCTTGAGATCATTGCGGTAAACTTCTCCAATATGTCCCATGGTGATGTGGGCTGCCATGCTCTTTCCTAGACTCCAGGTTGGTGCATCAAAGGAAAACTCTATGGGCTCAATGACTGGCGCGAACGTCCTTCCTGGAACTTGAACTTGAATCATCCAGCGCTCCTCCTCGGGTAAAGTGGCATTGTAGGTCCCGGTGAAGCTTGGTACTTCGGTGTTCAGGTACTTAGTGACTTCCTTCAGGTGGCGTCCAAAGGGTGTATCTTCATCCGGTCGCGTGAACTTGTTCCTTGCATCCGCCATCATAAAAGAGTAGAAAAGATGAGAAGTCAGAAATGAGAAGAGAGTGGAGATCTATGTCTTTATCTTAGTGGTCGTGTCCTATAGTTAACCTGGCTCTGATACCATCTTGTAGAGACCAGACCTCAAACAGTCATATCTCTGTGCTTCAGTGTCATCCCTCGATCAGTAATGCTGACACGCACAATACTTGAAGGATTTATAATAGAGTAGCAATCACACACTTATTACATCGAGTGTCTCAAAAGAGAACTTATTACAAATAACATGGCTTAAGGCCATCTAATAATGATAACAGCGGAAGGCTTGGAAGATAAGTGAGTCCATCAACTCCAACGACATCATTGAGTATAGAACCACGACCTAAGGCTTCTTACTCGTCGTCTGAAAAGTCTGCAACATGGACGTTGCAGCCCGAAAACGGGTCAGCACATGGAATATGCTGGAAATGTAACACATAGAGAGTAGTGAACGGAAACAGGCTATACTACATGCATATATTGCTGGTGGAAAGCTCTATGGTTACAGTTTGCGTAAAGCCAATTTTTCCCTACTGCAAAGGAATAAATTTTATTTAACTATCATGGTGGTTGTTAAACATTGAGAGTGTAGACACCCTCTCAATCCCAATTAAACATCATCATTAAAACCCAACAAAATTAATTAAAGTCACATGATGAGATTCACATGATAATCCAAGTACTAGATACTCAAGACGTCCATAACCGAGGACACGACTAACCATGATTAGTTTATACACTCTGCCGAGGTTTGCACACTTTTCCCCACAAGACTCGATCTCCTCCATTGGGATTCTCGCACTACATGATGTTTGAGAAACGGATGACTGAGACATGGTCTTTCAGAAGCGCTAGCACCTTACGATCGGGTAGACCGTTACACCAACTTTCCCCTACATCTGCTAGTCTACCACTGTAAGAGTTTGCACGACTTAATCAACTATGCTAGAGCCCATAGTAGCTTGTGGCTGCCCATGGAACTTTCTAGCATGAATAATCTCATGATCCCTTTGAGCCTGCGTGGCGGTCCATAAAGAAAAACAGGCAAGCGCTAGAAAACCCAGGTGCCTCAATCCACCCAGATGTGTATTTAAGTTTCCACCTTAAGTTGAACCATTAATTAACAACCTCACAACTATCATGAATACTCTCAAACCCAATCCACGTCTACAAGCATAGCATGGCATAAGCAAACATAGAAGTCACTCCCAGGGTTTGATAATAAAATAGGTAATAGGTACTACCTCAACTACTTCCCAAAACCCACATATTAAATCAGATCCTATTCATGCAATTGTTTGAGGATTGATCTAATGCAATAAAACTGGGTAGTAAGAGGTATGATCAAAGTGTTACTTGCCTTGCTGATGATCCATGAAACCTAGAGATTCGAAGTAGCAAGCGGCGCACTCCGGGTACTCTAACGCAAAGAAACAAACAAGCAAACAATAAGTACTCATCTAATGCACAGGTAAAACTCAAATAAGAGATCTAACCAGAAAGTTCAACTTAAGAACTCTGGTTTGCAAAAAGAAACAAATCGAACGAAACAACGGAAGTCAAACGACGAAAGAAATAAGCTTCGATTACTAATCTGGACCTAAGTCAAATTTTACAGAAGCAAAAACTTGTTTGAGTTGGTTAAACGGAAAGAGGGTTTCGAGACGAAACTCTAGGCGCTTGAATCGCCTGATTCCGATAAACGAGCGAAAAGTTAAATAAAACGAAAATCGGATCAGAAATCACGATCAGAAATAATCGCGGAAAATCTAAGAAAAAGAAAAACTGACGAACATATTAACGAACGAACATTCGTTAACTGAAACTACACGGTGAACTCGTCCGTTAAAACAAACGAACGAGCGAACGCTCACTAAATAAGTGAACCGATAAAACTGATCTAATAAAATAATATAAAAACCTACGGTTTTCAAAGAAAAACCGAATCCGTTTTCTTCGGAAAACCGGCGGCGGACGGCGTGGCTACCTCGCCGGACTCCGGCGGGACTCGGGGCTCCGGTGGGGTGGGGTGGCGTCAGCGGCGGCGAGCAGCGGCTGCGGGAGGCGGGCGGGTCTAGGTGGCGGGGTGAGGCGGCAGCGTCGGAGGTATTTATGAGAGGGGGGCGGCGCGGCTTGGGGAAGGGGGCGCCGGGTCGGAGTCGGCCTCGGGAGGCGTGCCCCGGCCGGACTCGGCGGCGGCGGCGGGTCGGTCTCCCGGGGGGGAAGGCGGCGGCGGCTTGGGCCTGGCCTGGCTCGGCTGGGCCTTCGGCCCAGTCGGTCGCGCGATACTTTAAAAAAAAAACAGTTCCGCCGAAACTAAGAAAAATTCTAGAAAATAAAATAAAATTCTAAAAATTCCAAAATAAATTTTCACCGCCTAAATAAAATATTTAGAACAAGATGAACATTTTCTTGGCCCTAAAATGTAGTTTCGAAAAATGTGCAGTTTTTCCTAAATTCAAATAAACTAGCCAAAAACTCCGAAATAAAAATCTTATTTGATTCCTTTATCAAATCCTCAATATTTCTTTATTTTGGGAAAGTCATTTTATTTCCTCTCTCATATTTTTATAATAGAAATAATTGAAGATAAAATAAATCAAATCAAATGATCCTATTTTCAAAATTTGAGAAAACTCAAATATGAAAATAACGAAATCCCCAACTCTCTCCGTGGGTCCTTGAGTTGCGTAGAATTTCTAGATCAGGCCAAAAGCAAATAAAATATGATATGCAGTGATGATCTAATGTATAACATTCCAAATTGAAAATTTGGGATGTTACACCCTGATCTTGTATTGACCCTAGATGTCGACAAGATTGTGGCAGGCGATGCCCGAATTCTTGAGCGCCTTTACATTGTTGGGGATGTCCACTGTAGAGAACATGTAGTGGGCGTTGTTGACAAACCTGGCGAAATGCTCGCAAGGCCTTGTGGCCAGGCATTAGTGGTAGACGAGGACGTGGTGGTGCACGCACATCTGGGCGACCGCGACCTTGGGATGAGACCCGGCATGAGCGCAGGTGTACTCGAGGTCGAACCCGACCACCTTGTACTTCTCCTCGGCAAGCAACAGCTCCATGGTGTGGATGGAGTGCTCCGCCCAGACCGGGTCGTTGGTGTACACCACCGAGAGGTCCATGAACCTTCTGTGGGTGTCCACCACGGCACGCATGGTGAACCGCTGCTCGTCGTCGGAAGCCGCTCGGAGCACCATTGGAGCCGCACGGGATACCCTCTAAGAATTTCTCGTGGTGGGTGTGCTTCTTGCGATGGTGAGGCACGATCGAAAGGTTGAAGAGACACAAGGGTAGGTTAAATGGCCATTGTAATAAATGGGGGCCGGCCGGCCTGTAATCGTCACGTCTTGTCACGACGTTCATAGTGGAGGATTCCAGAAACTAGAGCACGCTTGACAACACCGCACCCCAGGCGTGGGCTCGAAGAGCCTGTTCCCGCGCTACTGCGCTGTTTACCGCGCAAGCTTCCCGCCCGGCTAGTTTGGCCACGCGTCGGCTAGAAGAGGGACAAATCGTGGGCGTTTATTGCCAAAAGGCTTTGTAAAAACGAAGTGTGTGGAATGACTTCAGTCATAAGTTTACCCTTGGGTGATGAGGTCAAAGTTACATAGAAGGGTGATGATGGAAACTCGAGTGCGATAATTAATTATGTGCTCTACAGTGCACACGGTGGAAGAAACCAACTGTGTGCAATAATGTCAAAGATCGTAGTCAAGTTAGCTATACATATCGTGTGTTGTGAGATCGAAAAGGTAAACTAATTAGAGAATGGTTAATAAAATCTAAGACCATTGCATATTAAGGTCAAAATAGTGTTAGCAATATACGAGTCTCATATGATGCCATTTCAACGATTGTACCACAAAAGCTCGAAATGTTACAAGGTTCAAATTCCAGAGTTATATGGCTCAAATTCGAAGATTACAAGGTTCAAACTGATATTAGAAATGAAATTTAGCTCATCAGCTGCAAACGCTCGCGCTGATGCGCTGAACATGGATATCAGAGAGGTTCAAACTAATATCACCGCTTCTAAGTCTGGCTTCAAAACCTCACAATTTTTGCAAAGGGGTCAGCCACTAAGAAGTCATGTATGGGGTTGACCCGATGACTTCCGATTATTCTGTCATCTGAAGTTCCAAAATGAAATTCAGCATTTTTGGAGCCTACTCCATTCTGCCGCAGGTGCCGGTGCTGATCAACAGACCATTCATTTTTGTGAAATAAATGTAGGGCAAACCTCATTTCCTTCAGCACCCTTGCTCCGAGAACAAAGAACCTGGCGAATATAATCTCCGGTAAGGTCCCTCGGTAGGAGTTCAAAGTAATTTCTGAGAGATGCAGATCTAGGCATTCGATGTGATTGTTATATTGCATCACATTATCCACCACTGGGCCTAATCTTATTTGTAAAAGAAGAAAACGTGTTAGTCCCTACATGCAATTTTGAACATTACTACAGGCCTAGCTATTTGGTTCGCAGGATTTGTAAAATGCACTAACATGCCATCTTCGATCTGACATGATTAACATGGGCATTTGATTACATTCTAGAAAAATGTAGCCTTCTTCACAAGAGGTTGGAGTGGATGAAAAGTTCCCTAAGAAAACTAGTACAGATGAATCCAAAGGAGAAATGCTTATTGATTGTAACCATGTGGATCAAGCAACCAATATGGGGGGCATGTATGTACTAAAATCCTCCAAAAGAACCTTCAGAAATTGTAGTACATTATCATTGTAAACTTGGAAAAGGTGTCACAAATTGAACTCCCTTATGGTTAACATTTAACAGGAAAGGAACATCACCTCGATATATAGCTTCTCCAGGCACGAAAAGCATCTCAGGAAACTGACAACTTGCTCCAGGCCGGGCCCAATAGATTCTAGTGCCAAGACCTTCACTGTGCGCAGTTTCGGGGTCAAGCTTGTTGGAATCATTTTCTGAATGACTGATGAACAAACATCTTCGAAATTAGAAATAATGTAAGTTTGTAGAAGGAGAGGTAGAAGGCGGTTGTTGTACCTGAACGGGTGTGGATCCAATAAGAAGTTCAGAGTATTTGTCAGACGATTAGCCCACCACTGTCAATTTCGGCGCAGAAATGACATTGATTCTTGTTGGACCTTCTTGATCAACTACAAGTAATCTCTCAAGTGCAGGTGTGTCCTGGATGACCATACCGTGGTCCACCCTTTGTGATGTCTTCCTGCCGCACCAGCAACACACATAAATAGTCCCGAGAGTCATGGAGGTGATGTGGAAGGTACTCAACCCATTGATCGCCTGAAGATGAAGGTACTCGAGTGCAGTACAGCCACGGAGCAGGCGCTCCATGTCACCCTTTGAGAGGCACACGACAACAAGCTCGATGTGCTTCAGTCATGGTAGAATAAGAGCGGGCGCGTCATTAAGGGGTGGGAAATGGCAGTTCCTGAACTTGGCGACACGCAGCGTGGGCGCGAGGCGGAGTGCGGATGTTGGCAGCGACCACATATGCCCATCATCAAAAGTGAGATGCTCGAGCTGATCTAGGGCAGGGGGTTAGAACCAGTCATCAAGCTTGGCTCGGTCCTTGCCGTTGGAACAGAACTTGCCCATTCTAAGGCCTTTGGTTGGGCCAAGGTGACTATCGAGGATCTTGGAGAACGCATCCAAGCTTTTGCGATAGCCATGGCAGAGCTCGTGGTTGTCGATGAGGTCGAGAGGGTTGGAGTTCCATAGGGGGTGCCACCACCGGGAAAGGAGGGTTGTCCGCGCTCCATATTTGATTGGTAGGAGGGAGATGATGACTCTCAACATATCACCGGGGAGGCTGCTGATTAAGTCTAGGCTTGCTGGAGTCGCTTGTGGTTCTACCTCGCCCCGCCTCCGCTTGTTGGCAGCCCCGTTCTCCACCTCCGGAGTCTCCTTGTCAATGACGCTTTTTGATAGAAATGGGAGTATAGGGAATATTTAGTTAAAACAGGGCAATAGAAAAGTGTATTGGCAACTAGAAGTTATTAGGTAGGAATATAGTAAGATAATTGAATAGAAATTGGTTGCTTAAATACTACACATATCATTTGACATTGCTGGGTAAGTCAACAAATGCAGATAGTTGAAAAGAAAACTTACTTCGAACAAAGTTTGGACGGATGATTTTTTTTGGGGAAGTTAGCATATATATCATGACCAGGCCCTTCTATGTGTAGTGCAATTTTAGTGCCAGCTTTCAGTACATAAAACTTTGCAATTTCATTCCAAAAGCCAGTGTCAAAATAGGAGTCACCACGTTCATCAAGTCTTACAGTAGCAACGATTGTAAATCCATGGTTTGTGCGCAGTATGACGTTTGTGGAGCCTTGATGTATGTAAAGGGAAAAATTGTGCACTACATAATCTGTTGCATAGCGAGGGATCTCCTCTAGAAAATGGTAGGGTTGTTAAAGAAAATATGGTAACATGCAAATATGCGCCCAAATTGAAAGAACTGTACAATAGTTGAAATAGAAGGACAAAAGTCTATAATTAAACAGATAGGGTAAACATGATGTCATGGAAATATGAGAGTAATCGAAAGAACAATACATCATTAATGTTCCTAATATAGAAAGAAGAGGGAAAAAAATCCCCTTTGACGTATATGGTGCATGCGGAACCTTTTATCCAAATGTACCAATATTTAGAATATGTTCAGGAAAGTAGGCAATGCCAACCGATTTAGGGTGATACTGAACATACCGCGCGCGTCCTCAAGTTATCTGGTACGATGAGATGGAATCTCTGGCGGCAGTCGCCAAGTCCTGAAGTATTGGCGCACTATACATTCTATGAATGAAAGAAAACCCTCAAATCAGCTTGACTAAAAATGAATTCATGGCGATTTCCGCCGGGTGTTTAAAGGAGGTAGATGAACTAGGATAAGAGATGAGATAATATCTCGTTAAACTAGTTACCTTGTCATCCATGAGAAAGAACACTCAGTACGACAGATTCCCCAACGAGCGGAGCTGGGTCGATCGCGAGCAGCGTCGAGAAAGTCGATGGCGATAGGTGGAAGCAAGCGGAAGTGGCGAAATGCGGTGGGCTTTGCCGGCAGCCTGGCGGCAGCGGCTGGCGTCGAGCTAAGTGTTTACTGCTGCGATAGGCGGTGCCATGGCATAGACGCGCAGGAGCTTGTGTAGGTGTTAATGGGGAATGTGCCGGAGGGGCTGAGGTGGGTGGCGGGCAGGGTGAGGGTTTTTGTGACGTGGGGATGGTGAGGGCTTTATTTTTTCTTTTTTGAATTGGGTGGTGAGGGTTTTCTGTCCCACAAAGAATTTTGGGGGCGACGGTTTGCAAGAGCGAACTGTGTGTGATTAACGCAGCAGGCAAAACGATAGTCATTGCACACAGTTCTAATTTTAGGAACCGTGTGTGATTGATGTACTACCTCCTTCCTGGTTTATTGGTCCCCCGTTGTAATTTTTACCAAAATTTGGTGAAATATTTAACATACTCAGACATAGATAATAAGCGTACACGTACATAAGCATAGTTCAACCATAAGTACATAGTTCAACCGTCATTAAGCATACTCAAGCGTACATAGGTCGATCCATCCCACATCTCATCTCACATGCGGCCGACACGATCCTGAAGCTTCTCTAGGTACTCGGCGTACGCGTCGTGCACCACCCTGCGCGAATACTTCTTCTTGAAGGAGCCAACGGCCCATCCTCTTACATGCGCAACAACACTTAGATACGCGTCATGAATCTTGTGGTTGTAAGATGAGCATCCATAACTGTCGTTCCAGGTCCTAATACGCCTATTATGCATTCCCGCATAAAGCTCCCTCAGGATTCGCCTCGTGTACCTCCTCTGGGCATCTTCATCCTCGTTGTCCACATCGTCAGACAGCACCTATACATATAGTAAAACAAATTTGGCATCAAATCACTGATTACATGCCGTGAAGTAGGATTATGAATTTATGGCTATTTATTTAAACATATTCAGAGATTATGGTTCGATTTTTAATCACAGTCGTCTATGTACAGACCAATATTGACGAAAATAATGGCACGAACATATGTAGGTCATTCAAAATCAATTGTCAAGTCCTGGCTAGGAATTATTAGCACGAGCACTAACCCTAGTCGTATTACTAGTAGAAACCATTTGCATAGATGAAACAACTAATCACTTATCACCTGTACCATTCAAACAATCAATACACTACACGGATGTAACGAAACTTACTCAAATTTCATGGATTGGGAGAACATACCCACAGGATTTCTATTCCAAAAAGGGGGAGGCAGGAGTAACCAGAGAAACCCTATGATCTATTCGACACATAAATGGGTATAGATGACTAACCAGCTGTCTGTCGTCGTCAGAGTCGTCACCGGAGTGGTCATCGGAGTCGTCGCCGAAGTGGTCGTCGGAGTAGCTGTGGAACTCCGCCTCCGGCTGTGGAAGCTCGACGCCGTCGACGACGTCAGGGTGCAGCGATAACTCGTCGACGGCGACGGCAACCTCTGTCTCCATCTCCATGCTGTGCTCTGGTGCTTTAGCAGCCCCGACGTCGCCACTCCCTCTGATGGGGCGCTTCGGCGACATCCTCATACACTGACAGCTTTGAGGACTGTTTGTGCGTAGCGAGGATGGGGGGTGCGGCTGCTCGGGCACACCATTAATATGGAGTAGTGGGAGTTGTGGGAGAGAGGCGGGTGGTGGTCAAACTGATGGCTCGCCTCCTGGTGAGCCTGCGCATTGGACTGGTGGCATGCCTACCAAAGTTTCAGACAACTACTCGCACGCCTCCCGATGACACTGCGCAGCGAGCACACCTCTATCAATTCACACACCTACATGCACGCCTCCCTGTCTGCCTGCGCGGCGGACTGCTCGCATGCGTCCCATCAACTCACGCCTGCTCGCACACCACACGGGTCGTGCAGCGGCACATATATTGTTTTTCTATTTGGATGATTAATGCTGCCACTTTATTGCTTAACCGAAGCATGGCACATATTCATTGTTGGTCTAACGCTCACGGTTCGAATAAATAATCCGTTTGGGATATTGGTTCCCAATTATTAATAATCTCTCATCTGTAATTAGATTAAACGGGTCTCAAATTTGACCCAAAAAAAGTGCAATGCCACTTTGTATTGGTGTCAATATGACAACACGATAAGTTTCATGAACTTCAATTAAGTTTTGGATGTACTAGAATTTAAAAATCAAGATTCTCAATGTTTGAAATTTGTTGCACGGGGAGTAAACATGCACCCAGTGAGACACATGTGTTTTTGCAATCCATTTAGGTGCACTGTCACGTGTGCATGTAACTCAGATTTGATTTTTGCACATTATACCCATAGAAAATCAATCAATCAATGTACTAAAACGTCTTAATGATCTCTATGAATTTTTTGAAATTAAAACGTCCCTCGTTTGGTAATATGTATGTTCACCGCGGGATAATTAATTTAACATGCATCGTAGTTGCGGTGGATTCGCGGTGTGTGTGTGTGGGTGTGCGTCTCGGGTGGCGGGTGGCTCGTAGTACGCTACGAGTTGTGAGCCACCGTGTGGGTTGGCCGTTTTGTTAGGCAGGTTGGTGCCACATCAGAGTCGTGAAATCATTATTTAAAACATTACATAACCCTTTCATACATAAATATTTTGGCCACATGCAGTCGATGGTTGTCCTACACGACACTCGATACTCGCGTGTGACGCTTTTTGTGGGCCCGCAAGGTCGTTGTCCATCACTTTGACAAACAGCCGGCAGTGAGGTTAATTTGACCAGCAAGGTATAATTTGTTTTGTTTGTGTTAGGGTGGTATATAGTACGCGTCGAAGAGGTGGGAGGGGACTAGCATATATACTATACGTATGCGTCCGTGAACAAGTACACCTCACTCAGTGTCGACTTTTTGGTTACCGAGGCACGTGCCACATCAAAATTGTGAAATTGGTTATTCAAACATCACACAACACCTTTTTGGGAAACATGCATATATATATCCTAGCTAGGACACTCACGTGTGACGCTTCCATCTGTGGGCCCACGAGGCCATCATCGATGCATGCATACATGCATCACTTTGACCTACATCGAGAGAGGTTAATTAATTTCATCATCGATGAAGATTCTTTTGGGTTGTACTTGTACATATATTATGGCAGGAGCATATAGTATGCAATGAAGAGGGGGGAAGGGGGCCATCATATGTAGTACGCTTGATATGAACCTCGCTCTGTGTGGGTGCATGGTTTACGGTTTTTGAGTCGTGTGGCACATCAAAGTTGTGCGTTTTGGGTATTCAACATATATATGTTTGGCCCACATGCTAAGCGGTGGTGGTTGTCCTCTCACACCCACTTAAGCGGTTATCAGCGACATCAATGCTTTCCATCTGTGGGCCCGCTTGGTCCATCACTTCTTTTTGCCTGACAACAAGAGAAGTTAATTTGACTTAGGAGGGGATTATTATTTTTTCTCTCGGATGACATGCATGATACACTTTGAGCACACACATATGCATGTGTACGCATGAATCCGTCCCATCGAGTCAATGTGGCTAGTACAACGACACCATCATGAACCGATCTCGCTTTGTGTGGGGAGCTAGTGTACGATTTTTGAAACACGCACCAGATCAATGTTGTGTATTCAAACATGCATGCACGCATCACCTCCGTACATATGCATGTAGTGGTTGCCTTCGAATGAAACACTCCCTCGCATGGTTATCGGCGACAAGCCTATATATTTGTGGGCCCGCATGGACATCCATGATCACCTTGATCAACAACAAGATAGGTTACCATGGTGGATTCTTTCATTTGGTTAGTGTTATCGTAGTATAGGTCATGGTGAGATTCAGACCTAATTAATTTTGAGTGCATATACTATATATGCACGCATGCATGCATATATGAATCCCCGTCATTGGCTTGAAGTGTGGCGTAACATACATATGCATCATCAACCTAACCCTCACTCAGTGTGGGGATATCTAGTTCGAAATCACGATGCCACATCAAAGTTGTTCATTGTTACTCAAAAACACACCTCTCCATACATATGTTTGGGCCACACACATGGAGTGGTTGTCTTCGGGGACTAGCTACTTGCGTGATTAATGGCGAGCTAGCCCATCTCCGGGGTCGCATGGACGGCCTTCACTCTGACCAACAACAAGAGAGAGGTTGTACGACCAAGGTGGATTATTCTTGATCCGTTCTACGATCCATCTTGGTGAGATATATGCCTCTCTAGCCCGCCGACTGAAAGTGTCTCTGTGTGTGTGTGTGGGGGGGGGGGTTGCTACATCGCACTTTGCTAGGTGAACCTCGGTTGGGGGGGCATGCATTCATAGCTTAATTAGGATTACCTTCGTGGCAACACGAGGGGGTGGGGGGCTGCTAGCTACTTCGCACTTTGCTAGGTGAACCTCAGTTGGTGGGAGGCATGCATTCATAGCTTAGGAATCCCTTCGTGCCGACACGAGGGAGGAAGGGGGCTGCTAGCTCTACTTCACACTTTGAAGGTGAACCTCGGTTGGGGGGCATGCATTCATAGCTTAGGATTCCCTTCGTGCCGACACGAGGGAGGGGGGCTGCTAGCTACTTCGCACTTTGCTATGGTGAACCTCTGTTGGGGGGGGCATGCATTCATATATAGCTTAGGATTCGCTTCGTGCCGACACGAGGGAGAAGGGGGGCTGCTAGCTACTTTGCACTTTGCTAGGTGAACCTCGGTTGAGGGGGAGGGGGCATGCATTCATAATATATAGCTTAGGATTCCCTTCGTGCCGGCATGAGGGATGAGGGGGGCTGCTAGCTACTTCGCACTTTTCTAGGTGAACCTTGGTTGAGGGGGAGGGGGCATGCATTCATAGCTTATGATTCCCTTCGTAAAGACACGAGAGGGTGGGAGCAAGCAATAGCGTGCGCTTTGCGAGAGAGGTGCCACATCGAAGTTGCATTTGGTATTTGAAAATCAAACCACCCTTTTGATACATAAATTTGGTCAACATGCAAGTGTGTTTGTGTTCTGGCCCTATCCCGCGTCATTTTTCGCCAAATTTATGAACATTAGACAAGTCGGATGATCCAATAGACATGGTTCACTCAAACTAACCATGTGCCACGCCGGTGCACCTGTCACGCACACATCCGCACAGTACATTGGGCTCCACGAGCCTCCCCCTCTCAAAAATATCTGCCCGATTCGAGGGTTTTTCTGTTTAATAACACATGTTGTTATCTCCAGACCGTGTGTGATGTTTCTCGTTCCCAATCCCGCCTGCATCGAAAATATCTGCCCGCCTCGAGGGTCTCTCTTTTTCATAACACACAGTTGTTATCTCCGTACCGTGTGCGATGCACTATCATCAAAATTTTCAATAGCCCGGGATTTCACTCCCGCGTAGTAAAATTTTCAGTACCCGCGTCATTTCCTCAAACACCCCGCGCCCCCTCCACACACACACACACACACCAAAACCTCCTCGGGCGTGCGCGCGCGTGCACACACACCCCCTACCTCGCTCAAAACCCTAGCAAAGTCCCCGCCGCCGCTGCAAGCCCTCCATTGTCAACATCTGCCGATTTGCCCGTGCAGCTTACCCACCGATCTCCATACCCAGGCCGCGCTGAGTTTCTTAGATGACGCCTGCCAAACGCCCCCTTTCCCACAGATCCCCATCCCCATCCCCATCCCCCACTCCAGAGCGTCGCAGCCTAAGCCCGGCTACGCTTCCCGTGGAGCTCGAGGAGCGACTGGCCCAAAAGAGGTGTATAGCGGTCTCTTCGCCCGACGTCTCAGAGGAAGCTGATGACCATTACTGGCAGATGGCACTCAAGTAGCGGGCTATAGTATGCAGGCATGTCTCATCCACCGGCTACGACATCGAGGTCATCGACAGCGACGCCCCGAGGCAGGCTGTGTCACAGGTTAAGTGGCCCACCCCCAACCCCTCGGGTTTAACCACCGTCGATCTCATCCATGGCCCCACCGCTGATCTCCTCTGGCTCGCTGTCAACAATTTGCCATTCTACATCACCATGGAGCCCCTTTTGTCATTTCAGAAGGACATGTTCTGTGATGCTGGCTTGGGATCCACATCTTCCAAGTCAGACCTCATCGACGGCGACCACAAGGTCGGCACCCTCTCCGGCTCTTCCAAGGGGAAAGAGCCCATCTGCTTTCCAAGGAAAAAGTGCCTGTCTGTGACATCAGGGAGGGCACCCTATAGATGTGCTCTTCCAAGGGTAAGGAGCTCATCTGCAACAACATGGAGCGCATCCAGGGTCCATGCTCTTTCCACGGGACGCGCCCATCTGTGACAAGTGAGGAAACCCATGATTTGTTTATTTCAGTTGTTCACAATGTGATGCTCTATATGTGTAATTATTTACTGTGCATTACATTTCATCAATCCGGTTTTAAACATACCGATAGGAATGCATATATTTGCTTGTTGTTAAACCTGTTATAGCTAGCATATTCCTCTTTTAAAGTTTTTTGATTGTTCAGTTGTTTGTAGTTAGCATATGTTCATTTTCAAATGCTATCTTTGGTTGTTCGTCGTATGCCTTGTTTATTCTAGTTATTCACAACGTGATGTTCTATATGTGCAAGTATGAACTAGGCAGTTCAATTTCATCAGTACCAGTTTCAACAATACCACTATGACTACATTTGGTTGCTGCATCTTGTAGTTAACACGCCTTTCCATTTTTATTTAACGATAACCAGTGTACTTTGACCGACACAATACCAGTTTGAATGACCATGTTTGCTTGTTGTTAAATGTTAGACCTATTGCAGATAGCACACCTTTCCACTTGTTTTGCTTTACTAGCGTGCTTAAACCTGCACACTGAAGCTATCTTTTGGAGATTATTTTGTCTTCCATGTGTAATTTTGGTTGATGTTTAGCCTATTGTGCTTAAAATGCTTCTTGATGTACCTACATAGGACAATTTTGGGAATGACTGCTATTTTCCATCGAAGTTAGTTTCATCCCATGGTTTATATCTGCTCACTATTTAGGATATCCGTAGCTGGTACCATATAGGTCGGCGGCTGATAAGGGACTAATCGGTGAATCGGACTTTTAACTAAATATATCTGCAACCCATTTTTCCTTAGGTTAACTAGGGCCATATGTAATATATCTGAGGCTACATAGCAACATGCATTGTACTTAATGTCTAAATATGCAATCCTAGGCTACATAGCAACAAGGAAGAGTGTTACATTAATGTTCTAATGATGTATAGATATACGTAGAAGAGCAGCAGCAGCAACAGCAACAACACAACCCTGTTTGGATACTCAACTTAGCTAGAGGATAAAGTTAGTTTCTAGCTCATTACTAACCCTGAACTAACTCCACCTGAAGAGTTGTTTGGATGGCAGGGTTAGATTGAGAATAAATGCACTAGGAGAACTAGCTCCAATTAGCACCTCTTGGGCTGGACTCTAGTTTTTTTGGGTGGGTTATAGATGCAACTAGCTCAAACTAGCCCTCTTGTTTAGATATACTTTAGGGCTATTTGAGCCCGAACTAGCTCAAACTAATTGTAACTCGTGGATACATCAGCAGATAATTTTCAAGAACGAACTAAACTCCTTCCGGCCCATAATATAAGATGTTAATTCATCTAATACATGAGTATATTGGATGTTATAAGATACTCCCTCCGTTCCTAAATATTTGTCTTTTTAGAGATTTCAAATGGACTACCACATACGGATGTATATAGACATATTATAAAAGAGTGTTGTACTACATCATTGTGCCATTGTTGTTTAGCTTCTAATATTAACTTGGTGCTTTTAGGTACATATGTCATTGGTAAAGATCCGCGTTTCGACCCTTTCTGTGTATTGGGCAATGAGATATCAATGAACCAGCATCAAGTGAGGAAGCTGATAAAGATTGTTAGTAAAATGGGTCCAAAGATGGCAATTGAACTATTTGTTTGCACTTTATCCAAGACAACAACAAACTGTAGGATGGTAAGTAAGAACTCTGCAGCCTTCCTTTTACTACCCATAACGAGTTGTGTCAGATGACAATGTCTGAAATCTTATTCCTTTGCAGTGGTTGCCAAAGCACTTTACTCAAGATTACCTCTCAAACTACATGATTGGTGGGCAAGCAAAGGTTAAAGTATTTCTACCAGAGCACGGTGATTATCTAGATGTTTTCATGAAGACCGTGAAGGATGGGTGGTCGGCCATCACAAGGGGTTGGACTAGAGTCGTGCGTGCCTTCTGCATGGAGGAGGGCACAATATGGGCATTCTGCTTCACCTTGTTCAGCAACCAGAATATATTTTGCCTCTTTCTTTACCATATTTAATAGTACAAGTATACAACTGTGCTTCATCATTATTTATTTGGTTCTTATGTAATTCTTGAACATATGTACCTATGAACCGAATAATGCATTGGTTGTTTGAACCTGATGGATATGAATAAATTTGTAGAATACATTCAAATTCAAATCCAAATCCGGTACAATTTGGAAAAGCAGCAATTAAATTACGATGAAATTACGCTCTCCAAGTTGTTACGGCACACATGGTTGGTAAAACACAAACGTTTGTGATATGTACCATAATCCGAGACGGTTCAAAGAGAGGAAACGTGTGCAAGCATGCACACAGTTGCCGTTTGCAAAGCGTGTGCGATGTCAGACAATATCACAAACGGTGCGGGCAAACTAAACGTTTGTGTTAGTTGCCTTATCATACACGATTTGCAACCATGAACTGTTTGTGATGAAGTATGCATCGTAAACGTTGCACCACAGAATAGCGTGTACAATAGTTGTCGTGTACAACGATGTTACGACGGTCCGACGTTTTGTAATCCCGTCCGACACTCGCACGACGATTAGCTAATCTTTCTTAACGGTGAACCGTTTGTGATGGGCCACGCATCATACACGTTCTATAATAGTGAACCGTTTGTGATGGGCCGCGCATCGTAAACGTAGCGCCACAGAATACCGACTCCGATGGCAATGCGAGTAGAAACGAATAGGAGTACTGTAGGGGCCTTATCCCCGACGGTTTCTGGGTCGTGTGGGAAGGAACCCCTGTCGCCCACACTCACTTGGAGACAGTTCCATATGACGTCGCGGAAAGGGGTTAAAAACTGTGTGTTTAGGACTGACGTGCACCAGTGCTAGTATGCCTCTACTTGACTAACTCGTTAAACAAAGATGGTTAAGTTTCCTAGCCATAGACATGTGTTGTCATTTGATGAACGACATCACATCATTAGAGAATGATGTGATGGACAAGACCCATCCATTAGCTTAGCATAATTATCGTTAAGTTTATTGCCATTGCTTTCTTCATGACTTATACATGTTCCTATGACTATGATATTATGCAACCCCCGAATACCAGAGGAACACTTAGTGTGCTATCAAACTTCACAACGTAACTGGGTGATCATAAAGATGCTCTATAGGTGTCTCCAATGGTGTTTGTTGAGTTGGCATAGATCAAGATTAGGATTTGTCACTCTGATTGTCGGAGAGGTATCTCTAGGCCCTCTCGGTAATGCACATCACTATAAGCCTTGCAAGAAATGTGACTAATGAGTTAGTTGCGGGATGATGCATTATGGAACGATTAAAGAGACTTGTCGGTAACAAGGTTGAACTAGGTATGATGATACCGATGATCGAATCTCGGGCAAGTAACATACGGATGACAAAGGGAACAATGTATGTTGCTATGCGGTTTGATCGATAAAGATCTTCGTAGAACATGTAGGAGCCAATATGAGCATCCAGGTTCTGCTATTGGTTATTGACCGGAGATGTGTCTCGGTCATGTCTACATAGTTCTCGAACCCGTAGGGTCCGCACGCTTAACGTTCGATGATGATTTGTATTATGAGTTTATGTGATTTGATGACCGAAGGCTGTTCGGAGTCCCAGATGAGATCACAGACATGACGAGGAGTCTCGAAATGGTCGACAGGTAACGATTCATATATTGGAAGGTTGCATTTGGACATCGGAATGGTTCCGAGTGGTTCGGGCATTTTTTCCGAGTACAGGGAGGTTACCGGAACCCCCCAGGGAAAGATATGGGCCATAGGAGGGAGGCTAACCAGCCCACAAGGGGCTGGTGCGCCCCCCACAAGGGAGGAGGCCGAATTGGACTTGGGAAGGGGGCGCCACCCCCCTTTCCTTCTCCTACTCCCTCTCCTTCCCCTTTTCCCCCTCCGGTAGAAGGAAAAAAAGGGTGGGGCCGAATCCTACTAGGACTGGAGTCCTAGTAGGACTCCCCTCTCCCTGGTGCGCCCCTTGTTGTCCGGCCTCCTCCTCCCCTCCTTTATATACGGGGGCAGGGGGCACCCCAAAGGCACAACAGACAATCTCTTAGCCGTGTGTGGTGCCCCCTCCACAGTTTTACACCTCGGTCATATTGTTGTAGTGCCTAGGCGAAGCCCTGCGCCGGTAACTTCATCATCTCTGTCACCACGCAGTCGTGTTGACAAAACTCTCCCTCGGCCTCAACTGGATTAAGAGTTCGAGGGATGTCAATGAGCTGAACGTGTGCAGATCGCGAAGGTGCCATGCGTTCGGTACTTGGATCGGTTGGATCGCGAAGACGTTGGACTACATCAACCGCATTACTAAACGCTTCCGCTTTCGGTCTACGAGGGTACATGGACACACTATCCCCGCTCGTTGCTATGCTTCTCCTAGATAGATCTTGCATGATCGTAGGTAATGTTTTGAAATACTACGTTCCCCAACATCACGGACATGACGAGGAGTCTCAAATGGTGGAGAGGTACTGATTCATATATTGGAAGGTTGCATGTGGACATCGGAATGGCGAGTGGTTCGGGCATTTTTCCAGAGTAACAGGAGGTTACCGGAACCCCTGGGAGAAGTATTGGGCCTTATTGGAGGAGAGGAGAAAGGCCACGTGAGAGGCCCCCCCCCCTTGCACAAACCGAATTTGACTAGGGGAATGGGTCGGCCCCCCTCTTTTCTTCTCCCTCTCTTTCCCTTCCCCTTCCCCTATTCCCTCTCCGATGGAAGGAAGCAGGGGGGCGAATCCTACTTGGACTAGGAGTCCAAGTAGGACTCCCCCCTTATGGCGCGCCCCCTAGGCCGACCACCTCCTCCTCCCTCCTTTATATACGGAGGTGGGGGGCACCACAAAGGCACAACAGGCATCTCTTAGCTGTGTGTGGTGCACCCCTCCATAGTTTCCCACCTCGGTCATATCGTTGTACTGCTTAGGCGAAGCCCTACGCCGGTAACTTCATCATCACTGTTTCCATGCCGTCGTGCTGAAGGAACTCTCCCTCGTCCTCAACTAGATCAATAGCTTGAGGGACGTCATCGTGCTGAACGTGTGCAGAACCCGGAGGTGCCGTACATTCGGTACTTGGATCGGTTGTATCGTGAAGTAATTCGACTACATCAACCGCGTTACTAAACGCTTCCGCTTTCGGTCTACGAGGTTACGTGGACACACACTAACCTCTCGTTCCTATGCATCTCCTAGATAGATCTTGCGTGATCATAGGAATTTTTTGGAAATATTGTGTTCCTCAATAGTGGTATTAGAGCCAGGTCTATGAGTAGATGTTATACTCCCTCCTTTCCTATTTATAGGGATTATCTCAAAATTTTAGTTTTCCCATTTTATAAGTCTCAATTTGGTTGTTCCCCATCACATGTTCAGATTTTAAGGTGCAATAAATCATTGCATGCAAGTATTAAGAGAAAATTGACCGACGCATGTAGTTTGTGCATGCATGCATTGCAATTAATGCATTGGTGAACACAATTTTGAGGGAAAAAAGCCCATTAATTGAGTGGTTTTGCAAACTACAAAAAAATTCCACCACTCACCATCTACCTTGGTTGGTAAGATTTTTGAATTGAGGCCTATAAACCGGAAAGGAGGTAGTATGCACGAGTAGAACACAAAGAGTTGTGTGCGATAATAGTCATACTGCTTACCACCAACGTCGTACTCTGATTTGGCGGTATTGTTGGATGAAGCGGCCCAAACCAACATTACATGACCGCGTTCGTGAGACTGGTTGTACCGACGTGCTTCGCACACAGGTGGCTGGTGGGTGTCTATTTCTCCAACTTTAGTTGAATCGAGTTTTGATTACGGCCGGTCCTTGTTAAAGGTTAAAACAACACACTTGACGAAAAATCATTGTGGTTTTGATGCGTAGGTAAGAACGGTTCTTGCTAGAAGCCCGTAGCTGTCACGTAAAACTTGCAACAACAAACCAGAGGATGTCTAACTTGTTTTTGTAGGGCATGTTGTGATGTGATATGGTCAAGACGTGATAATATATAAATTGTTGTATGAGATGATCATGTTTTGTAAAAGTTATCGGCAACTGGCAGGAGCCTTATGGTTGTCGCTTTATTGTATGAAATGCAATCTCCATGTAATTGCTTTACTTTAACACTAAGGGGTAGCAGAAGTCATGGAAGCAATAGTTGGCTACATAACAATGATGCTACGATGGAGATCAAGGTGTCAAGCCGGTGACAATGGAGATCATGATGGTGCTTTGGAGATGGAGATCAAAGGCACAAGATGATGATGACCAAATCATGTCACATATTTTGATTGCATGTGATGTTTATCCTTTATGCATCCTATTTTGCTCAGTACGGTGGTAGCATTATAAGATGATTGAGGGAGTCCTGGACTAAGGGGTCCTCGGGCGTCTGGCCTGTTATCTATGGGCTAGACTGATGGGCTGTGAAGATATGAAGACCGAAGACTGCACCTGTGTCCGGATGGGACTCTCCTTGGCGTGGAAGGCAAGCTTGGCGACGGAATATGTAGATTCCCTTCTTTGTAACCGACCCCTAGATCCCCCTGGTGTCTATATAAACCATAGGGTGTAGTCCGGAAGGGATATACTCAACACCTTAGTCATACAGGCTGGACTTCTAGGGTTTAGCCATTACGATCTCGTGGTAGATCAACTCTTGTAATAATCATATTCATCAATATCAATCAAGCAGGACGTAGGGTATTACCTCCATCAAGAGGGCCCGAACCTGGGTAAAACTTCCTGTCCCCTGTCTCCTGTTACCATCAACCTTAGACGCACAGTTCGGGACCCCCTACCCGAGATCCTCCGGTTTTGACACCGACATTGGTGCTTTCATTGAGAGTTCCTTTGTGCTGTCGCTGAAAGGTTTGATGGCCCCTTCAATCATCAATGATGACGCTGTCTGCGGAGAAACATTGCTCCCCGGGCAGATCTTCGTATTCGGCGGCTTCACACTGCGGGCCAACTCGTTTGGCCATTTGGAGCAGATCGAAAGCTACGCCCCTGGCCATCAAGTCAGTTTCGGGAGCTTGAACTACGTGGCAGACATCCGTGGAGACTTGATCTTCGCCGGATTCGATACCGCAGTGGCTACTCCCGGTCACCCCGATGATCATGACCTAAACCTGTCAACGGGTCACATCCAGGAGATCGCTCCTGCAACCGCTCTGACCCTAGAGCCGGAGCAGGCCGCGCCATCCAAAAACGGGAGGATGAACCCCACCTCGGAGGCCGCAGATTCCATGGCGTTGGAGCCGCACATGGACCTGGTCTCACACGATGCCTATGCCACCGGAACGCCAGACTCGTCTCCGGCCATAGGTTCCGAACCACGCGAGGCCGTGGATGCCGAGCTTGATCGTTTATCGATCTTCAAATTCAGCACCGCAGACATCTTCTAGCACTCGCCTTTGGGCGATGTGCTAAACTCGTTAAAAAACCTATCCTTGGCGGAGGACTCTCAGCCGAACTATATCCGACTCAAACTAGGGGCTGACGATGGAGAATTTTACTTCCCACCCGCCACCCACTTTATAGCCACGATCGAGGATTTGACCGACGAGCTTGATTACGACTCCGAGGACATCGACGGTATGGATGACGATGCTGGAGAAGAAGAGGCCCAGAACCCGCCGTTCACCGGACGCTAGACGGCCACTTCCTCGTATGACGTATACATGGTGGATGCACCAAAGGAGAACAGCAGCGACGATAAGGAAGACCCAGTTGAGGATAAACCTTCTGAACTACAGTCCAAGCGCCGGTGTCAGTGGTGCCGCTCTAAATCACGCCGCAGTAAAGACATCAACACTGGCACAGGAGAAGATGACACTCCGGAAGGTGCCGAAGACAACGAAGACCCCGTCGATAAAGCAAACAAACATGATGAACGGGAAGATGAGCAGGTTAGCCCTGTTAAACAGGCCACGCATGAAGATTTGGAGGACGATAATTACCTCTCGCTCTCTGAAGATGAGGTGAGCCTCGGCACCGAAGATTTCATCGTGCCCGAGGAACCTCTTGAGTAGGAGCGCTTCAAGCACCAGCTAATAGCCACGGCAAGGAGCTTGAAAAAGAAGCAGCAGCAGCTTCAAGCTGACCAAGATCTGCTCAATGATAAATGGAATGATGTCCTAGCAGCCGAAGAGTATGGCCTCAAGCGCCCAACCAAAAGCTACCCAAAACGCAAATTGCTACCTCACTTCGACGAGGAGGCACCGGAGTACATACCACCATCGCACAATACGGCCGACCGACCACCACATGGTCGGGAGAGAACGATAACTCATGCCGAACACCAGCCCGCCCCGCCTCATCACTTAGGCAGAGGTAAATTAGCCCACGGCCATACATATGACCTCTGGCAGAACCTGAATAATAAAGCAGGACATACAAGATCAATCTACGGATCGCGAGGACGCGCCTCGACACGCGACCACGGCCACCTATTCAGACATGACAAACCCAGTCATGCGGGGACCGAACACTACAGACAGACTCTATCAGAGCTGCGTCACGATACGGCTTGATATAGAGGCCCCGCACACCCTCATTGCTTCACTGATGAGGTCCTGGATCACGAATTCCCCGAAGGATTCAAGCCCGTGAACATAAAATCATACGATGGAACCACGGACCCTGCGGTGTGGATCGAGGACTTCATTCTCCACATCCATATGGCCCACGGAGATGACCTCCACGCCATAAAATACCTCCCTCTAAAACTCAAAGGGCCAGCTCAGCATTGGCTAAACAGTCTGCCTGAAAATTCCATTGGCAGCTGGGAGGACTTGGAAGAGGCTTTCCTCGATAACTTCCAAGGTACATATGTGTTCGACCTCCGGACGCTGATGACTTAAGCCATATAGGTCAACAGCCCGGAGAGTCCGCCAGGAAATTCTGGACAAGATTCTTAACTAAAAAGAACCAAATAGTCGACTGTCTGGACGCTGAAGCTCTAGCAGGTTTTAAGCATAGCATCCGCGACGAATGGCTCGCTCGCCACCTTGGCCAAGAAAAGCCAAAATCCATGGCAGCCCTCACGGCACTCATGACCCGCTTTTGTGCGGGCGAGGACAGTTGGTTGGCCCGTAGCAAAAACAATACAAGCGACACCGATACCCCTGAAGTTAAAAGCAACACCGATGATATGGCGGTCAACGCCGGATTCAGCGACTCTCAGTCCGGTCAGCGGAAGAATCCATTCCAAAAGAACAATTCGGGCCCATCCAGCTTGGACCGCATACTTGATCAACCGTGCCAGATTCACGGCACCCCCGACAAGCCTCCTAATCATACAAATAGAGAGTGCTGCGTGTTCAAACAGGCCGGAAAATTAAACGCCGAGAATAGGGAAAAGGGATCGCAAAGCGAGGATGATGACGAAGAGCCACGACAACCAAACACAGGGGGACAGAAGAAGTTTCCCCCTTAGGTCAAAATAGTGAACATGATATATGCTACCCACATCCCTAAGAGGGAGCGCAAGCGTACTCAGGGACGTCTACGCGATAGAGCTAGTCGCCCCAAAATTCAACCCATGGTCGTCATGCCCGATCACCTTTGATCGTCGGGATCACCCGACCAGCATTCATCATGGAGGCTCAACCGCACTGGTCTTAGACCCAATAATTGATGGGTTCCACCTAACTCGTGTCCTCATGGACGGCGGTAGCAGCCTCAATATTCTCTATCAGGATACAATGCGAAAAATGGGCATTAACCCATCAAGGATCAAGCCTACAAAGACCACCTTTAAAGGAGTCATTCCAGGCGTAGAGGCTCGTTGGACGGGCTCAATCACATTAGAGGTTGTCTTCGGATCTCCGGACAACTTCCGAAGTGAGGAGTTAGTCTTTGATATCGTCCCATTCCATAGCGGCTATCATGCACTGCTCGGACGAACTGCGTTTGCTCGATTCAACACAGTGCCACACTATGCTTATCTCAAGCTCAAGATGCCCGGCCACGCGGCATCATAAGAGTCAATGGCAATACAGAATGCTCTCTCCATACAAAAGAGCACACAGCTGCCCTAGCAGCAGAAGTACAAAGCAGCCTTCTCAAGCAGAACCTTCATTCGGTTGTCGAGCCCTCGGCCACCCTTAAGAGGGTCCGGACTACTCTACAGCAGGAGAGCTCGGCTCGTCAGGAGCTCGACTAGCAATACGGCCTCCGTCTCAGTCCTGATCAAGCGGTGGCCTGCGTGCCACACATCCATAACTATGCACTGAAAATTCCATGTGCATCGACGGAGGCATAGCTAGCTTGTGATCCACGACACGGCCTAACTGACATCGGATACACACATGCTTTCACTTTTTCTTGTTTTATTTCATGTTTTAACCCCACAGACCCCATCGGGTGGTCTGGTTATCGGTCCTCTTGAAGGATAGACACACCAAGATGGCGAGGAGCGCAGACATACGGGGACTGTTTAGGTGATTCCATTAACAATAAATCTACCTGTCTTCCAGGACCCACATGCAGCTCTTCCCTGGTTTCGGCATGTTAAATAGCATGTTGCTTATTGCACTGCTTGTATCAATGCGCCTTAACGTACTAATTACATTACAATGAAAACAGTTTGTAGCTGAAGCTGTAGGACCCCAGTTGTTTACCTTTACATCTTTTCTGTTTTCTTTCTCTCTTTTCTTTATTTTTTCAGTTTCCCTGTGGATAACCCCATTAGGTAGCACCCGTACACTTTGGTACATTTTGATGTTTGCCAGGGGCTTTATAGCACCCCACATTACGGCAACAAAAGTCCGAACACTTCTTATAAGTATAGTTTGGCACCCCAAATTTAGCATTATATGCATTGGCTCCGAATCATGTTTTTGGTCAATAGTTGGGTTTCCCGTCTCCTATGCTTGCTACCCTAAATTCCGCTACATCGGCTAGGCTAGTAAAGGGAGAACTACTACAATTGTGCCCTGGTCTAAATCGGATGAGCACCTAAGTAGAGAAAGCCGAAAACTGACGGTCATGATGCGGCGAGAGCAGGTCAGCTGTTCGGAGGTCTCAAATCGTTGGAGGTTTTTCCACATTTCACGAAGGATCATACTTCCCGATCAGACGCTGATAGCATTCTGGTTCATATACCAGGGGCTCCGCCTATGTTCCATTATAAAACTCCTATGGCTAAGTGAGGGCGTTCATGTCGTATAGTCTGGTTGCCTGGTTCGTTGTGCTAAACAACTCCTTCAAGGACCATATAATTGGATCAAGATTGTTTATATACCATCCCGATCACCTCCGTACTACCTATGTGAGGGCAGAAGCCGACGACTAGCCAACCCTCAGATTTCATATAACACGGCCGCACAAGAGGATACAACCAAAACATAAATTATATCACAAAGCGGATTTGTTGTCATCATACAAGACAAAATACGAGTGTATTCAATACGGGACTACGTGGCTACAATACGGGACACCTCTAGGACATCCGCAAAATAGCTCTCGGGTGTACGGTGCTCCTTGCCCTTCGGCGGCCCCTTGGTCAGCTCGACGGCGTCCATCTTCGCCCACCACATCTTGCAAAGAGCAAAGGCCATCCGGGCACCTTCAATACAGACCGACCGCTTTACGACCTCAAACCGCGGGCAGGCACTAACAAGCCGCTTCACCAACCCGAAGTAGCTGTGTCGGCATTCTGGGAACGGGGGTCCCTAGACTTACCTGCCTGCGGCCCGCGGCGTGGCTGAGCCAGCAGGCCGTACGGCCCATCTTCATCAGCAAAGCACTCAAGACCCTCGCGAGGCGGACGATGCAGGACCTCCTCCGGAGTGGCCTAGCTGGGCAGGCTCATGAGGAGTGGAGATATCAAGGCTGGGCGAACCTCACGAGGCTTTCATGACATGAGCCATGACGATCGACACCAAGCGGGCGCCAGCGCGCACAGCGTCCTTGTTTCCTCTTTGGTGCAAAGGGGGCCAGCGCAACCGTAGAGTACCGAGGCATCAGGCAAAGGTTGCCATTTCGGTGCAACAAGACCAAGACCGAGGACTGCAAGACGGAGGTCATCGTGGATCCCGGAACGGCGTCACCACCGGAACTTTGTGCAGGCGAAGACTACTTTTGTCAGGATAGCTTGTACTAGTTGTCTCCCTTAAAATTAGCCCGCCATTGTTGGCTCCCTTCCCGATCGATATTTGGGAAGAGGACCAGGGCCTTTATAAATAGGACTAGCCACCACAGTGGAAAAGGGGATCCCCGGCCAAAAAAGAGAGACCACCACACACACAAGCTCACCGAGCACAAGAACGCCTCAACCTCAGGAGGCCGTTCTTCCCTTATATTGTTCATCATCAGCCCAAGAGGCAATCCACCACCACCACACAGGAGTATGGTATTACACCACAACGGTGGCCCGAACCAGTATAAACCTTGTGTCCTTCTGTGTTGTGAGTTCATCGAGTTCGTCCGCGAGATCCTAGTAAGCTAGAGAGTAGATCAGTTGGAGGGAAAGACTTCGCGCGCACCCCAGTGTTCGAACCTTAAGGGTTTGCCGGGACCCCAAACCCCGACATTTGGCGCGCTAGGTAGGGGTGCGCCAGAGCCTTTTCTCCGCCAATCGGCTCTCCGACGTTCACCAGCTATGATGTCTGGCGACCCAAGAGCCGGACCCGACCGCTGGCCAGACTAGCCGGCCCGGATGGTGCCGCCTGCCCATGAAGATCTCGATCCCGCACCCCAGGCGGCGCGGGCGTCACCGAGCTCTGCCGGGCGCGGACAGCGTGGCCAGGCATCATCCACCCTCACCCCGCGGCAAGCGCGAGCAGCAAGTCACGCCGCTGCGACGGCGCCGCACTCACGGCGGGAGCAAGCGAACATGCGGGCGGCACTCACAGTGGCAAGGGGGCTGCTGCGATGCAGGCTGATGGAGAGCGGCCAGGACACGCTGCTTGAGCGTGTTGCAGAGCTCCTGGACGCAGCGGCATCAGGAGCGCCACCCTTCAGCTATCGACTTCCCCCCAGGCCAATGCAAGGTCGCGCGGCGAGCCTCACCACATTTGCGCGCCGTCAATACGCCCGGGGGCTTCGCCAACATCAGCGCAGCCGGCGGCATAGCGGGTTCCAACCCCCCCCCCCCCCCCCCATGACGCCCTCGAGAAGCACGATTGCAAGCGTCGCCCCCCATGGCCCCGGCCGGATGCCGTATTATCATTCCCAGGACGCCATCACGAGTGGAGCAACTTGGAGTGTGGGGCACCACGGCGAGGTGTATGAGGTGACGGCCCCGGAAGCCTACGTGCCCCGCATGATGGACTAGGGGTACACACCAGAGGATGACATCGGCTCATTCGTTGGAGAAGACTAGAGAGAAGGGGCGCTAGGACTCGAAGCCTTCCAAGTGCCAGCGGCGAACCACAGCGATCGCGCCGGCGACGGCAACTACAGGGTACCACTAACCTCTCAGGAACAGGCTTATGCTAACCATGGGCTACCGATGAATCAGGTTGCAACACCGATCGACGACCCCGGCATGGTGGCACCCGTCTCAACAAGGGAGACACGCTGGGGGCTGCCGAGAGGGAGCCAGGAGCAAGGCCCCTCCCCAAGGCACGCGAAACCAGGGGACACCTGGAGGTAGGCCCTCTACCAGGGTGGCTTCAACGACCCTTCCTCTGGCAGAGGACCTGTGGTCGCCGAGGGAACCGCTAGAGACCTCTTTCCCTCCTTTGTACCGTCCTGGTCTCCGGCCGGCTCAAACGAGGTCAAGAGTGGCGCAAGGCGGAGCCCTCGTCTGGCGATATGAAGCAAGGACAGTACCTGTGAAGAAGGCCCGGTGCCTATGAAGCTCGCCGCCCGTGACACTCTCATGTAATAATGAGTTGGGGCTGTACATGCCCCGGAGTCTCAGGAGCGCCGGCCTCAGGCCCTGGGGCTCCCTCCCACGCCTAGTGGACAACACTTAGCTCCGCGGTGGTGATAAGACTTGAAGACCCGAAGACTAGACTAGGTGCCAGACGCGGCCTTTTGCTTTGGATCTCACTTTCTGTGGCATTGCTTTCTGGTTCTTGATTTAAGTTGAAGCTGAATTTTTATCGTTGTGCATGAGGGGTGCCTTTTCTCGTTCGAGCCGTTTCTCGCCTTCTGGATCTTGTTTGGTTTGGGACTCACGTCCGTCGCCTCTCCCTCGCAAAGCTCCTCGCGAGCCGGACCGCGCAGAGCACGCGCTAGCACTACGCCTGGTGCTCCCCCTTTCCGTGACCCACCTTAAAACGGGGCGGCAAGCCCCGCAAGATTCTCCGGAACTCATCGCCTCATGACCCAGCCCTAAACAAGCACTGGCTAAGGTAAACCGCGTCTGGAAACTCGCCCACAGCTTCACAAACTCACGAGGACACATACCCACATCGCATAGGAAATTAAAAACTGCGATTCATTTTCATGAGGGGCTCCCCCTCTCAAAATGCTCTCACAAGTTTTCCTAGGGCCACGCCCGAATTTTGCGTGCAGAATAAAACAATAGGAGAATATGGGATCAGCTAGAGATATCGCTCGCTGCATCATCCAGGGACGCATCGCTCGCATCATCATCACCTTCGTCGGAATCGTCGCCGCCGTCGGTGACGCCCCCATCGCCATCGTTGACCACGTCGCCTTCATCTACGGCGACCACCACCCCATCATCCTCCGAGGTGAAGGCCCTGACCAACGCGTCGACATAATCCTCTACCCAACGCGCCAAGTCGCCCCGGACGGCGATGGGCACAGGAGCAATGGTGGCATCAAAGTGGAAGTTGGGGGTCGGTGTTCTGGAGGTGGCTGAAGACACGGGAGAAGGCGCGTTGAAGCAGGCCACGACCCCTCTCCTCCACAAGCTGCCGAGCTCTGGCGGATTGAGCCTCCAGGCGTGTCACCAGCTCGGTGAAGAAGGTCAGGTGGCTGGCGTAGTCACTTGAGTGAGGTGTCGGGGCGTTCTCGTCACAAATATAGCCCAGGGCGGTGTTGGCCTTGTTCCGAAGGTCTTGGAGCATAGGGTCATGCACGCGCTCCAGCGTTCGGCGTTGGGGCACTTCTTCTCTGTTTTGCCGAGCGATGGCCTCGGCATCGTCAATTCGCCGCCGGAGGGAAAGCAGCTCGGCGCGGGCGGAGGCCAGGACCGCCTGTGCCGTAACCAGGGCGGCGGTTGTGGCCTCAGCACGCCTCTCGGCCTCGTCCAACCTGGGCCTGAGGGCGGCGGCCCTGCCCGCACCTTCCTGACTGGCGAGCTCCAGCCTCAAGTCGTACCTGCCCTCCAGGTTGGCGCGAACCACGGCTACCCGGCGATTGATCTCTTCTTCAACTCCGGCTTCACGGGCCCCGACGGCATCTTCGGCTTGAGCGACTTGACGCTCCCTCGTCTCTAGCCGCTCGAGCTCGAGGCTGTGCTCCACGGTCTCCGGGGCCACGGCCTCTTCACGCTGTCGGATCTCCTCTTCCTCCGCAGGCGTCCCCCTTATCGACACGAGGGCGGCCCTGCGCGCCTCGGCTTGCTGCTCAAGGGACACGCTCCATGCCTGGAGCTCCCCACGCGCTCCTCCGCGGCCTCGTGGCGGCAATCGGCCTCGTGGGCTTCTTCCAAAGCTCGCGAGCGGGCCTCATTGGCAACCTTGAGGGATGCATCAGCCTTCGCGTTCTCAAGGTCGCGATGATAACGACCAAGGTTGATGGCCACATGCAGCTTGCGCGCTCCTCCGCCAACCGAAGACCTTCTGCCTCAAGACACGAATTGATGCCAGCAAGCTCTTCACCAAGGCGGTTCATCGCGCCCATCGCCTCCTGGAAGAGCTCGTGGAGAACCACGCTGCGCTCGCGCTCGAGCTCGAACGCTCGCCCCATCTCGTCCTCCGCCTCGGGGGCTGCGGGTGGAGCATCAAGTGGCGCGCCGTCTCCCGGTTGGGGGATGGGGGCTGGCATGGCCCCAGGCGCCGACTGACCCTCGCGAGGGCCCCGGGCCAAGCAGGGCCCTCTGCTTGAAGGAGGCTCCAGCATCGAGGCTAGCCATCCACCAACCCTGACCAAGGGAGGAGCCCTTGGCACCCCCACCGCGCTCCAAGCAAGGCCGCGTAGGAAGGGCGGCGAAGGCACAAGCTTGGGGCGACTTGATGACGGACCAACTCCCGAGGCTGACCCCGTGCCGCGGGCAGCCTATGGGCCTGAAGCACTGGAGCTTAGCGGGTGTGATGGAACGAGAGGGAGCCACTTCTCCGGAGGTTTCGCGGCCCTAGCAGAAGGGGGCCTGAGGGGGCACTCGTCAGGAAGGGAAGGCGACACATAGAAGATCACCAAGGAGAGCTACTTACTCGTCGATGGCGATGTACTTCTGTCGCTTCAACGGTCCGAAGATGTTGCTGCCACTGGGGGATCCCTTCCTATTGTGGAGCTCCTCAAATTCCACGCAAAGGCGACCTAAGCGTTGTACGTGACGGCCGGCGCGTGGCGGAGCCGAAGGAGAACCAAGAAGGATGGCTTCAGGGGAGCCTGGCTGCGGCGAACAACCCGACTCTCTCCCGCTGCGACCACCCGAGGCCCCTGAAGCCTCGGCCTCGGGAGCCACATGTCGCACCTCATCAGCGACTGGCGCCTTAGGAGAGGCGTTGCAAGCTCTCGAGGACGATTCCCCTGGATCACTGCTCGGCACGTGCTCCCCAGCGCTTGAGCAGCCGGCCCCCGTCGCAGCTCGCTCCCCCGCACCATCACCTGGGGTGAGCTCGTCACCGGCGGTGAAGAATGGGACCACGATGACGGGATTCTCGCGAGGTCCCTCCAAGCCAATTGGGCGCAGCCCCCACTCATCAAAGGAAGGCATGGTCGCAACGAAGGTAACCTTGTTCTCGCTGCGGTACAACGTGCCGCTCTTCCTAGGCATCTCGTCCGGCAAAGGGACACTGGATAGCACCGTGAGCACAGTTTGCCGCGCAGCAAGAGGAAGCCCCTCCTCCTGAAACCTCATGTTGTCCCGACTGCTGAGCATGCAACTCCCACATCGGGCGAGAATGACGCTGAAGCGGGGCAACTCGACGCCTGACGAACTCCCTCACCACCATGGGCGCAGTCACACCAAGGTCCTTCGACCATCGCAGGATGGCCCAGACGGGGGCAAGACAAGGACTCATGAGCCTCTGGTGACCCCAGCCGGAGTTTGTAATGGCAGGCCCCACCGGAACTTGGAGCAGAGGGTTGAGCACGCCGGCATCAACAAACACCCATCGCGTGCGGAATTCGCTCGCGGATGAAGGAAGCTCGAAGTCGATCCCCATGCCTATCGTCGCTGCCACGGCCTGAAAGCCCACGCACCCTGAGCTCTGCCGGGCACCGATGAGATGCAACGAGAAGAAGTGGCGGAGGAGCACCACGGAGGGGGTGATGCCCACCATGGCCTCACACACGAAGGTGAAGACGGCAAGAAGGGCCACATATTGAGGGTCGAGATGAAGCATATGAATCTGAGAGTGCTCAAGCACCGCATTGAAGAAGGCGGAGAAGGGAGGAAGCAGGCCAGCCCAGAGGGCGTCAATAAAAGATCGGGATCTCGGTGACTGCCCGAGCCATGCTGGAGCGAGACGCAGGCCAGGCCGGCATCTCTCCCCACTTGTTGAAACCCTAGGCGAGCATGGGGCGCACCTTGCCCATGGCCTCTTCGTTGAGCACCCGAAGCCGGCTGAGCGCCGGCTCAAAGGATGGAGGTGCCATTGGCGAGGACAGAGGTTTCTTCCCCTTGTCGGCTTGTTTCGGCGCCATGGCAGTAAAGCGGGCGGAACACTGGTTGGACTGGGAAGGCGGAGCAGGGCGTCGAGGAAGCATGGAGATTGGAAGATTGGAAAGCTAGGCGCAGAGGGGGAGGAATAACTGTGTAAGAAGCGGGGCCGCATAGCCAGGCGGATTCAAAGGTAGCATGGGGAAGCGGAGATGCCCACGTCCAATCAACCGCCACACATCAACCGAGGCCGCAGGCTTTGGGGTCCCGCGGAGCTTCGAGCTTGACCCTTGGCATCGCCACAAAGCCAAGCCCGTGCGCACCTTGGGCCCGAGGGCTACTGTAGGCATCCTAGGAATGGGGGTCCCCAGACTTGCGTGCCTGCGGCCCGCGGCGTGGCTGAGCCAGCAGGCCGTACGGCCCATCTTCATCAGCAAAGCACTCAAGACCCTCGCGAGGGGCCAAGCCTCGCGAGGCGGACGACGCAGGACCTCCTTTGGAGTGGGCTAGCTTGGCAGGCTCACGAGAAGCAGAGATATCAAGGCAGGGCGAACCTCACGAGGCTTTCGTGACATGAGCCATGACGATCGACACCAGGCGGGCGCCAGCGCGCACAACGTCCTTGTTTCCTCTTTGGTGCAAAGGGGGCAAGCGCAGCCACAGAGTACCGAGGCATCAGGCAAAGGTTGCCATTTCGGTGCAACAAGACCAAGACCGACGACTGCAAGACAAAGGTCATCGTGGAGCCCAAAACAGCGTCACCGCCAAAACTTTGCGCAGGCGAAGACTACTTTTGTCAGGATAGCTTGTACTAGCTGTCCCCCTTAAAATTATCCTGCCATTGTTGGCTCCCTTCCCGCTCGATATTTGGGAAGAGGACCAGGGCCTCCATAAATAGGACTAGCCACCACAGTGGAAAAGGGGATCCCCTGCCAAAAAAGAGAGACCACCACACCCCACAAGCTCACCGAGCACAAGAACGCCTCAACCTCAGGAGGCCGTTCTCCCCTTGTATTGTTCATCTTCAGCCCAAGAGGAAATCCACCACCACAACACTACCGTAGGGTATTACACCACAACGGTGGCCTGAACCAGTATAAACCTTGTGTCCTTCTGTGTTGTGAGTTCATCGAGTTCGTCCGCGAGATCCTAGCAAGCTAGAGCGTAAATCGGTTGGAGGGAAAGACTTCACGCGAACCCCAGTGTTCGAACCTTAAGGGTTTGCGGGGACCCCCAAATCCCGACAAGCTATTGGGTACTGGCGCGGCAGGCCATAGCCAGACTATCAGGTCCCTCATGGCCAGCTCGACCTCCTTGTGTAGCTCGACCAACTGTTTCAGTTGTTCGCTGAAGGATATCGGATGTTCCGGTCCAAGATATTGAGACCAGAACAGCTTCTCCGTCGAACTCCCTTCCTCGGCTCGATAGAATTCAGCAACATCGGATACGCTGCGCGGCAAATCTGTAAACGCCCCTGTAGAGCACCAAATTCGGGTAAGTAAAAGGAGCGTTTCCTTCACAGACTTGTTTTGCATAATGAAAGCCTTACCCACCGCAATCTTCTTAGCCGCCTGGAGTTCTTGAAGGGCGCTCTGGGCCTCTGCTCGAGCCTCTTGTGCACTCTGGCGGGCCTTCGCAAGTTCGGACACTTGCGTCTAAGAATCACGCTCCAGGGACTCGTACTTCTTGATGGTATCCTGAAGCTCTTGTTGAACCTCGTTGACCCGGGCCTCGTGCTTTTCACGTACAGTCTGTTCCTTGGCCGCTTTGTCCTCGGCCTCGGCTAATGCCTTCTTGAGGGCCGCCACCTCGGTCGTAGCCCCTAGCATAGTCCATCACACTTTAGTCAGCACGAAATATTCATCCTTCCTAACATACACACACAGGTTACTGCATACCTTGGTTGTCTTCCAGCTGTTTCTTCACAAGGATGAGCTCCTCCTCGGCCCGCTCGAGGCTCTACTTCAGTTCGGAGACCTCCGCAGTATGAGCGGCAACAGCCAGCATCGACGCCTGTTAGACTCCTGCAAAAATTGTTTTGATCCTCTGTTTGGCTTTTCTTTCCGAACACCGAACAAAGCATCAGGGGCTACTTTCTAGGCTGTGATATTCTTTCTATAATTATAATTACCTCAAAGCCTGTTAAAAGGCTAGTGCAGGCTTCGGTCAGCCCGCTTTTCGCAGACTGAACCTTTTTTATCACCGTACCCATGAGGACACGGTGTTCATCTACAATGGAAGCATCTCGCAGTGCTT
The DNA here is from genome assembly GCF_018294505.1 of Triticum aestivum. Lineage (NCBI taxonomy): Eukaryota > Viridiplantae > Streptophyta > Magnoliopsida > Poales > Poaceae > Triticum > Triticum aestivum. The sequence goes on along the minus strand of NC_057806.1, from coordinate 229,250,480 downwards.
CCAGCAGATCATCCGGCGCCTCTGGTTGGATGGAGGCCACCAGCGGAACACGCACACCCCCTCCTTTCGGGGAAGGTCATTTGCCGGACTCTGGAGCCGTACAGGTCTCCGAAATGATATCCGGCTGAGGGCCGAATGGAACTCGGCCCCCACCATCAGTCCCCATGGGGGTTTCTTCCCCCATGTGCCGGTGACCGTGGAGCCATCCTTGGATGCCGCCCTGATGATCTCCGTAGCCTCCCCTTGGTCGGGAAAGGACCTTTGGGACACCACCTCATCATCGCCTTTGGGCGAGGTAGAGTGAGCAGGTGGCGGGGACATGCTAGCCATCTCCTTCGAGTCTAGCGATCCCTCTGTCAAGGATTGCGGAGAACTTTCGCGGGCCGGACTACAATAGCATAAATTAAACATATTAATATGGCAAAGGGGAAGGGCCATACATTTGGATGAGGATAAGGTCTTTGGTACTCACGAAGTGGCCCGAGGCTTGGTTCGGGGCATTCGTTTTGGACTGCTATCGACATCCCACGCGGCGTTATCCGTGAGAGAGCCCTTCCCCCTCTTGGGTGCCTTCACCTCAAGGTTCGTGGAGGCCACCCTTTTCTTCCTCCCCCCTTAGGGGGGGAATTGTCTTATTCCTCCTCCTCGTCGTCATCTTCAATGACCGAAGGGTCAGTCTCGTTTTTGGACGACAGGTCCGAAGTATCCTTTCGTCGAAGGCCACTCCTGGTCCCCTTGGTCGCCTTCTTGGTCTTCTTATCTGGCACTTCATAAGGCGCTGGGAACAACATCTTCGTCAGGAGTGGGGTCTGTTCGTCTTCGAGTAGCTGGGCTGGACAGTTAATCCGCCTCGCTATGTCGGTCCAGGCCTAAGGAAAAAAATTGACAGGAGAGCTTAGACTTCTTTCTCACAATGCACTAGTAAAGATTATGCCTTGAGAGCGTGAAAGAACTTACCGAATTAGCTTGGCACTTTGAGCTAAGCCCATGATCCTCGATTGTAGGCGGTGGCGTCTCGCCGGCCTTGAAAAGAACTTTCCAGATATCCTCATGCATTGTGCCAAAGAGCTCTAGCAGCGTCTGGTGCTTCGCCGGATCGAATTCCCACAAATAGCAAGTCCGGCGTTGGCACGGGAGGATCCGGCGGATGAGCATAACCTGGATCACATTGACAAGCTTGATCATGTTGGATATCATCTTCTGGACACATGTTTGGAGCCCTATCAGCTCGCCCAGAGAACCCCAGGTTAGTCCCTTCTCTTGCCAGGAGGTGAGCCGCATCGGAGCTCCGGATCAGAATTCGGGGGCCGCCGTTCAATTGGTGTCGCGCGGCTCGGTGATGTAGAACCACCCCGACTACCGCCCCTTCACCGTTTCCATGAAAGAACCTTCGAGCCAGGTGACGTTGGGCATCCTACCCAACATAGCTACTCTGCACTCTGCCTGTTGACCGCTCACCACCTTCGGCTTCACATTGAAGGTCTTCAGCCATAGGCCGAAATGAGGTGGGATGCGGAGAAAGGCCTCGCACACGACTATAAATGCCGAGATGTTGAGGGTAAAGTTGGGGGCTAGATCATGGACATCAGTCCCGCGGACAAACGGGTGGAGAGGGAATCCCAATCCGCGGACAAAATGCGTGAGGAACACCACTCTCTCATGAGGCTCGGGGGTGGGTGTAGGTGTCAAAACCGGCGAATCTTGGGTAGTGGGTCCTGAACTGTGCGTCTAGGATCGATGGTAACAGGAGACCGGGGACACAATGTTTACCCAGGTTCGGGCCCTCTCTATGGAGGTAATACCCTACGTCCTTCTTGATTGATATTGATGAATATGAGTGTTACAAGAGTTGATCTACCATGAGATCGTAATGGTTAAACCCTAGAAGCCTAGCCTATATGACTATGGTAATGAATATATCCTTTCCAGACTAACCCCTCCGGTTTATATAGACACCTGGGGGTCTAGGGTTTACATAGAGTCGGTTACATGAGAAGGAATCTTCATAGTCGATCACCAAGCTTGCCTTCCACGCCAAGGAGAGTCCAATCCGGACACAGGTACAGTCTTCGGTCTTCATGTCTTCAAAGCCCATCAATCGGGCCCATGGATAATAGGCCGGACGCCCGAGGACCCCTTAGTCCAGGACTCCCTCGGTAGCCCTGAACCTGGCTTCAATGACGAGGAGTCCGGCCCGCGGATTGTCTTCGGCATTGCAAGGTGGGTTCCCCCTTCCGAACTCCTAGTTGATCTTCAGATGTAATGATTGTATTCGGACTTGTATGCACAACCATAGAGGATATAATATTTCATGGGTTCAACCCACCGACCACTTTTTGGTAATATGACACCACGCCTGCCCGGCCTTTGCTTGCGAACCGTTTTAGCCGGCCCGTCGCCCCACGTCCCAGGAGCTGGCCTTATTGGCGCATCTTATCCAAACGAAGATCGTGCCTCCCTTTTTGAAGGGATTCCTGTCGACCCAAACGTGGGTAACCCAACCGTCGCTTGGGTACAACTCCTTGGAAACAAGCAAGTTTTTGAGGCCCGAGAGGAGACGTTTGATATTTGCAGCCTTTATATAGGGGTACAGACCCGTCTTTTTTTTCCACGCTTGCCTCTTCCTCAACCCCTGCTACCCCGAGTTCCAACACCTGGGTTTCGGTCGCCACCAGCCCCAATCATGTCCGGATCTAGTCATCAAGGCCGGTGGGTTGCTTCTTCTGTTACGGAGGAAGATATTGCAAAGCTTCAGGCGGCGAGGTACCTGACCGCTGAAAACCATCATCGGCTTCCAGCCGAGGGGTAGGTTATTCCCACCCCCAGATCCGGCGAGAGGGTCATGTTCGTGTCCCACTTCCTACGCGGGTTGGGGTTTGCTCTTAACCCCTTCGTCCGAGGGCTCATGTTCTATTATGGGCTAGACTTCAACGATTTGGCCCCAGACTCTATTCTTATTATCTTGACGTTTATCGTTACGTGCGAAGCCCTCCTCCGAACTCCTTCGTACTTCGGCTTGTGGCTCAAGACCTTTGATGTAAAGCCGCGAGTGGTAGAGGGGGAGCAGGCCGAGTGCGGCCGCGCCACAGTGAAAAAGCTTGCTAGCGCCGTTTGGCTGAAAGGATCCTTCGCCAAATCTACCGATCTCTGGCAGCAGGGGTGGTTCTATATCACCGAGCCCCGCAGCTCCAAGTGGGCGACCACGCCCGCATTTCGACCCAGCCCTCCAACTCAACTTGCATCATGGATTAATAAGGGGCTAGATTGGGGATCAACGGATGATGTGCGAACTCTGCAAAGTCGCACCCGAAGCCTCATTGAGAGGGACATCGACATAGCCTGCGTCGTTCATATAATGCTAGTTTGTCGGACCCTGCCGTGCCAGCGACGGCCTCTCCACCTATGGAGTTCAATCTAGAAGGGCCGCAGACTCTTCAGAACTTCTTCGGCACAACGCACGAATGAATGTGGAGATTAGTCTTCGGGAAACGAAGGCAATGGTCGGACATCACGAAGATGTCGGCCTTGACAGTAACCATCCGGACACCCCAGTAAGTACTCGTTTACCGAATACTTCATAATCAGATACCAAGTGGCAAGATACCAACAGTATCATCCTTTTTCATGGCTGGATAAAGAAGGTGGAATTGATTAGGTGTCCGGCTCCCCTTCCCGAGGACTCAGCTACTCTTGTGTTGACAAGGATGCTGGCCTCGGTGCCATACCAGGCACCAGCAGGGGAGGGTGAAAAGATCCAAGATGACCTTGGACCGGAGGTATGTCGGACACTGAATCCGAAGAAATCAACCTTTCATCGCCCGAAGACAGAGGCGGAAAAGGTCCCAGAATCTCTTCTCCGAACAGGAGGAAAAGGGCCGCCTCCGAAGATGGGGAGGGGCATCCTCCCAAGAAGGGCAAGATGCCACCGTTGACCGGCTTTGGTTTGGAAAGTGATGCCATTGAGCAGCTCCAACAGGGGGACAAGCCCTCGGCCGAACCATAAGAGAATCCAGAGTACTTTGATAGTGCCCCGCTCCGTTATTGTTACCGAAGATACACGTAACACATTTATGCATTTTTACAGGTCGGCACAGAATTTTTCGGGGCGATCCTCTTCTTCGGGGAGTCTCCTCCCAGAGATGATGGAGAGCGAGACGCCTCCTCCGACCTCCTCGCCCGATAAGGAGGGTGACTCTAAAGTGTCATCGCGGAGGGCCCCTTTAGACCGGGGGATAGAAGAGGCAGTGCCCAAAGGTGGATCTCCGACCATCCGAGATTCCGGGGCTGATATAACCGAGGCCCCAACCTGTCTGGTTCACAGCCGACAACGATTTTGAAGACGGGTGAGACGATTCCTTCAAAGGATGATTATGCTTTTGGGGCAGCCTTGGGGAACCCGGAGACTCTGGATATATTGCGGGACATGTTGCGGAAAGCATCTATCTCGGGGGAACAGCATACCTTGATGGGTATAGTGATTGAGAAGATTTCGTCCGCGAAGAGCGGATTAAGTGAAGCCTTCATGAGCCTACTGAAGGGCTTCGAGGTTTGTAACCTAATGTTTTCAGCTATGTTTCATTTGCGAAGATGCGCCTGTGTATAGGTAGTAGCCCCTGATACTCGGGTTGGCTTCCACTGGGAAGCAAAATAAAGGATCGAAAAGGACCGTTTGAGGACTAACCTAATCAACTTTTAACACATGCTTCTTTTCCCTTGGCCACTTCCCGGACTATGGAAATTGCCGATTTGCAGCGGAAGCTTGATGTGGTAGGGGATGATCTTGCTTTCATCAATATGCGTCTTGACGAGTCGCAAGGTATGTATTCGGGGCAATCCTCATACATTTTTGTGGTATAAGCATGATGCTGAAATTTGGCTGCAGATGGTGCTGCCATCGTTGAAGTTCTTCGAGCGGAGCTGGCCCGGGCCAAGGAGCAGGCCCGGTGTAGCAATGCTGCTGCCGAAAAGGCATCGGCTGAATTAAAAGCCGAACGAGCTGCACGGTGCCAAGATGAGGAGAAGATATCCACGATGACGCTCGAGCTGGAGAATGCTATCGGCCACTGTGAATTTCTGGAGAAGGAGAGTGAAGCCTTAACGGTTGATCTGGAGAAGGACTTACAACAGGCGAGAGGAGCGTGGTCGGAATGCAGAGCGGCCCATGAGGAGGTTCGACAAGCGAGGGAGATTGCGGCTGGAAAGCCCTTTCTGCTGAAAACTAAGTTCGGCGACCCAAACTATGCCCAGCTCAACCAAGTATGGAGTTCTCCGGACGAGTTCTTGGACATGCCGAAGAGTTCTGCCGATGCGGCGCAGTATTACCAAGCGTGGGATGGATATGCAACGGAGAAGCTTTTTTGGTTGCAGTTTGGCGCATCAAAGCGCCCTTTGTTGCTCAATGAACAGATGTCCGAATGGCCCGAACTTCATAGGATGTCTGGCGCTGCCATGAAGGATGTCGTAGTCCGGTTGTGGCCAACCAAACCTATTCCGAATAGCTATTTTGGTTTAGTGCAAAGGCTTGTTGACGTGGTGCCGCGTATCGACGCTGTGAAGCGGTCAATGTGCATTGAGGTGCATGGATGGTTTTTGCCCGAGTCAAGATGTTCTGGGGGAAGATGAAGGCCATCGATGTTGCGATGAAGGGTCCACCCAAAGGCAAGGACCGTCCGGAACCGGAGCATTATTTTGAAGACGTCCTAGAGGCCGCCCGCTTTGTAGAGGGTCAGTGCTCAAAAGACATAATGTTCGAGTGAGGTGTATGAAAATTGTAAAAAAATTATAGTTAATCTATTTATGTTTTGCTTGAAAGCTTGAATTCCTCCTCTGCGTCCGTTTTGATATAATCTGAAAGTTTTCCAGTCGTCGGCTTTAGCCCCCTCGTAGGAAGTTTAGGGGTGTTCGGAAAAGCATTTAATCACTCTTTATCCAACGTCTTGGTCCATGAAGGAGGTGATAATGCGGTGAACCAGGCAATCGGAATATAAGGCGTTAACACTTTCACTCAGCCATATGAGTTTTATGGTGGAGCTATGACATAGCCCCTGGTATGTATGCGGCGTATGGTGGCTTACACATTTGATCAGAAAAAGATCCCTTGTGTGACACGGAGAATCGCTAAAGATTCCAATAAGTCATCAAGTGGTTGACCATCTCACGCCGCATCATGATAGTCAGTTTTCGGCTTTCTCTACTCGGGTGCTCGTCCGGTTTAGACCAGGGCACAGTCGCAGTAGTTCTCCCTTTACTACCCTAGCCGATAGAGCGGAACGTAGGGTAGCAAGCACAGGAGCCGAGCAACCCAACTATTGACCCAAGACAATGATTCGGAGCTGATGAATATAAGGCCAAACTTGTGACGCCGAAGTATGATATAGAGTTGTTCGGACTTTTACTGGCAACTCATTTGTTTCCACACCAAGCCCCTGGCAGGTTAGGCCAAGGTATTTCTGTGAAATAACCGTAGGAGCCATATTTGTTGGGAAAACCATACGGATTATTAGTTTGGATATTGTTTACTGGTAACTGAGCGATATGCTGATGATTACTTATGATATATCTACATAAAAGCCATCCCCCCGGCAATTCGACAAGCTCGGGGGTGGAGGCGGAGGAACATGCATAGTACAGGATCGAAAAATAGAGAGTGGGGTCTACATAAAGTTATTTTGGACCTCCTGTCGCACGTCTGTGCCGCCAGTCCTCGGTGGGGGGAATCCTTGATGGACATAGCCCCTTAGGTGAGTGTATGGATCTGGACTCCGATAGAGCCAGTTTCTGATTTTTATCCTGTTCGTCACCTGTTTTTTAAAGGGTGTCGAAAGAAGAAATAAAAAGAAAATAAATAATTATATATATAAAAAAGTTACTGGAGTGCTCGCAGGCTTGTCCGTATTGTGCTTCCACCGATGCCCATGGTATCTTGAATGCGTAATGATGTATACGCGGTACAAACTTTGTAGGTGTACGGAGTGGGCGGCGGAAGCCGGGTTGCTATTTCCGTTCTAGGGGTAGTTGATCCTCGGGTGGAGACTACTTCAGACCCCCAGTTTTTTGTTGATGAACCTTTCCATCATCCCTGTCGCTTGGCGGCTTCCTTCCCCAGTGTTCGGCGTTTTGAGCTTGCCGGCCTGTTTAATGACCCAGCAGTTTTCTATTGGCATGATTAGCTTGTTTATCGGGGTGGCCATGAATCTGGCAGGATCGGTCCAATATCCTGTCCAGGTTGGATGGTTCATCTCGATTCACCTTGGATGGCTTCTTCCGCTAACTGGGCTTTGGGTTGCTGAATCCGGCGTTGACCGCTGTGTCGCCTGATCTTTCATTGTCATTGTGACTATTTTTTTTGCTTCCTCGTGGCTTGCCGTTGGCGTCTTGGATTTTGGAGGTGCCCTGGTTGCTGGCGTTATTGCTTCTATGAGCGAGCCAGCTGTCTTCTCCCGCGCAAAAGCGAGTCATCAGAGCAATGAGAGCTATCATGGATTTATGTCCTTCTTGGCCGAGGTGGCGTGCAAGCCATTCGTCCCGGACGCTGTGTCTGAAAGCCGCGAGGGCTTCCGCGTCAGGACAGTCGACGATTTGGTTCTTTTTTACTAAGAACCGGGTCCAGAGCCCCTGGTTGATTCACTGGGCTGTTGGACAATGTGACTTAGGTCATCAGCGTCCGGTGGCTGGACATGTGTTCCTCGGAAGTTATCGAGGAAGGCCTCTTCCAAGTCCTTCCAGCTGCCTATGGAATTTTCAGGCAGGCTGTTTAACCAATACCGAGCTGGTCCTTTTAGTTTTAGTGGGAGGTATTTAATGGCGTGGAGGTCGTCTTCGTGGGCCATATGGATGTGCAGGATGAAATCTTCTATCCATACGGCGGGATCGATTGTCCCGTCGTATGATTCAATATTGACGGGCTTGAATCCTTCGGGGAATTCATGATCCATTACTTCATCAGTGAAGCAAAGCGGGTGTGCAGCACCTCTATGTTGGGCCACACTGCGGCGTAACTCCGAAGGAGTCCCATTGTGGTTTTCAGCCTGTTCGCGACGAGGTGTGACACGTCCGAATAGGTAGCCATCGTCATGTGTCGAAGCATGTTTTCGTGATCCGTAGATCGGTCTTGCGCTTCCTACTCTATTGTCCTAGTCCCTCTGCAGGTTGTCTGGGTAATCATGGCCTACGTTGTTCTCGCCTTTACGGCGAGGTGGGGTGGTCTGGTGTTTGGCTTGAGTTGCCTCTTTATCCGGACAGAGTTGTCGGCGACCTGCCTTGTTGTGTGACGATGGTATGGGCTCCAACGCCCCGTCATCAGACTGGTAGAGCGATTTGTGCTTTGGGTAGATTTTGGCTAGGCCACTGAGGCCGTATTCTTCGGCAACCAGGACTTCAGTCCATCTATCATTGAGTAGGTCTTGGTCAGCTTGAAGCTGTTGCTGCTTCCTTTTCAGGCTCCTTGCCGTAGCTATAAGCCTGCGCTTGAAGCGCTCCTGTTCGAGGGGCTCTTCGGGTACGATGAAGTCTTCGTCGCCGAGGCTTACCTCATCTTCGGAGAGCAGAAGGTAGTTGTCGTCGTTCGAACCGTCGCTGGGCAGGGCCTTTTCGTCGGGGTTGGCTTGCCCATTTTCCTGTTCCTCCTGCTCGAATCTTGCTCCCTCAGGGTCTTCATTGCTTTCGGCGTTGTCCGGAGTACTATTTTCTCCAGTGCCATTGTTGCTGTGGTGTGACTTGGGGCAGCGTTTGGGACGCTGGAACTTAGACTATGACTCAGGAGTTTTAACTGGATCTCCCTTGTCTTTGTCGTGAGGCTTTTTAAGTGTATAGATCATGTACACGTCATGTGAAGGGGTGGTCCTCTTGCGCCTGATGACTGGCGGGTCTTGGCCTTGCTCCTTATCTGCATCGTCGTTTGTACCGTCAATGTCTGCGGAGCCAGGAGTGGGCATGTCGGTTAAGTCCTCGACAGTGGCTATAAAGTGGGTGGTGGGTGGGAAACAAAATTCTCCATTGCCAGCCCCTAGTTCGAACCGGACATAGTTTGGCTGCGAGTCTCCTGTGAATGATAGGTTCTTTAAAGAGTTTAGCACATCGCCCAAAGGTGAGTGCTGAAAAACGTCTATGGCACTGAATTTGAAGATCGATAACCGATCTAGCTCAGTGTCCGCAAGTGTATATGGTCCAAAAATTATAGCCGGAGACGAATCCAGAGTTCCATTGACACAGATATTGCGAGGTGCCAAGTCCGTGTCCGGCTCCAACGCCGCGGTCTCTGTGGCTTCGGATGGCACGATCTGCTCCGGTTCTAAGGCCGTTGCAGCGACAGGGACCATCTCTTGGATGTGATCCGATGACAGATTTAAGTCATGTTCCTTGGAGCGAGGGGGAGCTTTCGCTGCAGTCTCAAATCCATTGAAGATCAAGTCTCCACGGATATCCGTGATGTAGTTCAAGCTTCCAAATCTGACCTGGTGTCCAGGGGCATAGCTATCGATCTGCTCCAGATGGCCGAGCGAGTTGCCCCGTAGTACGAAGCCGCCGAACATGAAAATATGTCCGAGGAGGAAGGTTTCTCCTTGGACAGCGCACTACTAGGAAAAGGGCTATAGATGAAATGGATACTAATGGCGCAACTGACATGTGGTGCGCCACTACTATATAGCAGTGGCGCACCATGTGCAGGTGCGCCATTAGTGTGGAAGACACTAATGGCGCACCAGACACATGGTGCGCCACTAGTAACAATTTTTTTTATTTTTCCAAACATACTAATGGCGCATCCAGGCACAGTGCGCCATTACTAGTTCTAACTAGTAATGGCGCACCAACCACACAGTGCGCCACTACTGTATTTTTTTTATTTTTTTGCAAAACTACTAATGGCGCACCGTGGCATAGTGCGCCATTACTAGTTTTTAAACTAGTAATGGCGCACTATGCCATGGTGCGCCATTAGTATATATATATATATATATTGCAAAACTACTAATGGCGCACCACCACCAGGTGCGCCATTAGTAACCTGGGACCAACAAGATATTTTGGACAGCCACACCTACCCACTCACTTTCCCCACTTCATTCTCTCCACCTCCTCCTCCAAGCTTGTCTCGGCTTCCTCCTCCTCCTCAGCTCATTTGCACCATAGATTCATCCAAATTAAGTGGTTAAATTACCTTTTTTGATAGGTAAGTAAGGGGGAAGCTATCTTTATGTTGTTCTCCCTCCAACAACGTGCACATGCACTTTTTGTGGCCTAGCTAGATCTATGTATGTTTGTGGTGTTGCATATGTTTGTGGTGTTGCATATGTTTGTGGTGTTGCATATATGTTTGTGTTTGCAGGTACCGGTATTTGAAATGCAATAGTTGCCAATATTTTGCCGGAATGTTGATTCATTTCCGTTTCGGCGAGAATTTTGGCACTATGCATTCTTTTTGGTCCTATTTTTAGGGAAAGTCATGCCAAATTTTTTCTTGGTTCTAAAATATCATTTTGCTCTACCCGCAGGCGACCATGATCCGCATGATGACCGAAGGCATCGTGAATAGGTTTTTGAGCTCCGCGAAGGCCGAGATGCGTCAAAAGAACGAGACAGAGATAAGATGTCCGTGTCAAAGATGCAAGCTGAGGAGCCTTATTGCGGACCCGGATTCCAGGCAGGTGCGGGATCACCTGCTCTTGCGTGGTTTCATGGATGGCTATCGGTGGCAAGGTGATGAAGATGACTATGAAGTCGTCCATGGGGGCCGGGTAAGCAGAAATGAGGAAGGGCAGCAAGACAACCACTGCAGCTTGGGCGGGCGAGAAGACGAAGAATCTCCAAGACATGATCACGACGGTGATGCTGTACACAATCATCATGTAGAAGATGCCGGACATGATGATGAGGAAGATGCCGGAGCAAACGAAGGGCATGATCATGAAGATGAAGATGCCGGTGGAGCAGACGACGATGGACCATCGATGGGCTGGGTGCAGGACCCTCATATTCAAGAGCTGCTTCTCAAGCAGACGGATAACGCAAGAGCTGCCGCCCGAGAGAAAGCCAAGCTGGATCAACTGGAGATAGATGCAGTTACTCCATTGTATGAAGGATGCAGGCCCGAGGATACCTGCCTGAAAGTAACGCTCATGGTTCTGGAGATGAAGGTAAAACACAAAATGACCGACGCATGCTTCGACGAGAACATGTCATTCTGGCACGAATGTCTTCCCAAGGGGAACAAGTGCCCGACCAGTTTTGAGGAGGCGAAGAAAATCGTGTGTCCTCTGGATTTACTGCACGTGAAATACCATGTGCGCATGAACAATTGCATCATTTATCGGGACGAGCACGCGGAGTCTACCATATGTCCGGTGTGCGGCGTTACACGATACAAGAAGAGGAAGAAAGCTCCTCGAAAATCGGTGTGGTACTTTCCGATCACTCCTCGTCTGCAGTGGTATTTCGCGGACCCTAAGGTAGCAAAGCTCCCGCGTTGGCATGTGGATAGGGAGGAGAAGAAGCGAGAAGATGACACAAATTATCCGGAGATAAATAAAAAAGACAAGATGCTGAGTCACCCTAAGGATGGGAGCCAGTGGCAAGCGTTGAACTTCGAACACCCAGAATTTGGGAAGGATCCAAGGAACATCATGCTGGGCGCGAGCACCGATGGAGTCAATCCGTTTGGCAGCCAGAGAAGCACACATAGCACCTGGCCTGTGTTTGTGTGGATGTACAACCTTCCCCCCTGGTTGTGCATGAAGAGGAAGTACATTCACATGAGTATGCTAATTGAAGGGCCGAAACAACCAGGGAACGACATCAATCTGTATCTGGGGCTGCTGAAAGAGGAGCTAGACACACTGTGGAAAACGCCACCCAATACGTGGGATGCCGCAGAGAAAGAATATTTCCCTATGAGAGCTGCGCTGCTCACGACACTGCATGACTATCTCGGTAACGGATATCTCGCGGGGCAGGTGGTCCACGGATTTTCTGGATGCGTCAGGTGCATGGATGACACAATGTATCGCCAGCTAGATAGAGATCCCGGGTCTTCGAAAACCGTGTTCATGGGACATCGAAGGTGGCTTCGCGATGATGACCCGTGGAGGAAACGCAAGGATCTGTTCGATGGTGAAACCAAACCCCGAAGACGCCCGCGTACGAGGAGCGGCGAGGAAATAGACGAGCTGTTGAAAAATTGGAAAGATTTCCCACTGCCGGGAAAGAAGCAAAAGGCGCCAGAGCCGGGAAAGAAGCGAAAGGTGCCAGAGCCGCTGCTGAAGGTATGGAAAACGAGGTCTGTTTTCTGGGACTTGTCGTACTTGAAGATCCACCGTGTGCCTCACAACCTTGATTGCATGCATATCAGGAAGAACGTGTGCGAGAGTCTGCTAGGTACCCTGCTCAACATGCCAGAGAGGACCAAAGATGGGCCGAAAGCAGGGGCAGACTTGAAATCAATGGGCATCAGGGAGGAGCTTCACGCTAATGATGATGATGATGAGGCGAAGCAGGACACGGAAAGTCGTCGCAAAGGCAAAAGGGCCAAGAAGACCGGAAATGACTACCCTCCCGCGTGCTTCACTCTAAGTCAGGAGGAAATCGATCAGTTTTTCACCTGCCTCGTAGGAGTAAAACTTCCTTACGGTTACGCGGGGAAGATAAGCAGATACCTAGACCCAGCGAAGCAGAAGTTCAGCGGGATGAAGTCTCACGACTGTCACGTGCTGATGACGCAGATACTTCCAGTTGCAATCCGTGGGATCATGGATGCGCACGTCTGTGAAACGCTATTTGGCCTATGCAACTTTTTTGACGTCATCTCTCGGAAGTCGGTCGGCGTGAGGCAACTCAGAAGGCTACATGAAGAGATCGTGGTGATACTATGCGAGCTTGAGATGTACTTCCCGCCCGCATTCTTCGATGTTATGGTGCATCTACTGGTCCATATCGTGGAGGATATCATCCAACTCGGGCCGACGTTCCTGCACAGGATGATGTCGTTCGAAAGGATGAATGGTGTCATCAAAGGATACGTTCGCAACATGTCAGTCCAGAGGGAAGCATAGCTAGGGCCTTTCTGACCGAAGAGTGCATCTCCTACTGCACGAATTATCTAGGCATCGAGAACCCCGTTGGTCTGCCCGTCAACAGGCACCTTGGCAGGCTCGCTGGATGGGGTCACCATGAGGGTCGCCGCGAAATGCATGTAGACTTCGAGGGTCGACTCGCCAACTTTGAAAGAGCAAACCTAGTCGCGCTACAACACATAGACGTGGTCGATCCTTGGGTGGTAGAGCACAAAAACTTTAGTGAGAAGACGTACAATGACTGAGGCCAACAGAGGACGGACGGAGATATAATCAAAGAGCACAACTCATGTTTCACGCGTTGGTTCAAGCAGAAGCTTCTGTCGTACCCTTTACATGAGGATTCTTCCATGGAAGAACAACTCATGTTCGCCTTGTCACAGGGCGCCGAGCACAACTTGATGACGTATGAGGCGTACGATATCAACGGCTACACATTCTACACCGAGGGAAAGGACATGAAGAGCGATGGTTATCAGAACTCCGGGGTAACGATGTAATCCTACACCGGTAATGACAAGAACATATATGACGGAAGGATCGAAGAGATTTGGGAGCTGAGCTACGCTGGAGAGAAGGTCTCGATGTTCCGTGTCAAATGGGCCAAGAACGTCATAAAAGAAGACCGGTATCTCACCACCATGGTTATACCCGAAGCCAAATCCAAGACCACGGGCGCAAACGTCACCGCGAAAAATGAGCCATGCGTACTGGCTTCCCAAGTGGACCAATCCTTCTTCATTACCGACCCGCCAAAGCCCAGTCGTGTTGTCGTGAGGAGAGGCAAAAGGAAGATCATCAGAATGGTTGGAGTCGCCAATGAGCAAGACTTTGACAAGTACGGCGACCCAAAGATGGAACATGACAACGACGATGAAGTGTTAGCATACACCACAAGAAGAAGCAGGACCACCCTACCTAAAGGACGTCCGTTCAAGAGAAGAACTCCATTTACGAAAAATAAGGGCAACAAGATTGTGAACAGATAGCTAGCTAAGATCGATTGTATTTAAATTGTAGCCTTCATTTCTCGATTGTATTTCATGGGCACTTTTTGAACTCGTGAATGTTTTTAAATTTCATGGACACTCGATCTCGATCCCCCTCCATCTCGATCGCTATCCCACCTTGCCAGATCCGGCCCCCCTCGCCGCCGAGCACCCCCATACCCTCTCCCCCACTCCACCGGCCGCCGCTGCTGACGCCCCCGCACCCTCTCCCCCGCTCCACCGGCCGCCGCCACCGACCCCCCGCACCCTGTCCTGCTCCACCGCCGCCGACGACCCACCGCACCCTCCCCCGCTCCACTGCCGCCGATGACCCCCCGCACCCTCCCCGACCTGCTCCACCATCACAAATGAATGCAACTAAAATTGCAAAAAAACAAATTTGATTATATTTTCAAATAACAAATTTGATGATATTTTCAAATAATAAATTTGATGATATTTTTTCATATTCATAAATATTTTCAAATAACAAATTTGATGATATTTTTAAAAAAATATTACTATTTTTATTAAAAATTATTATTGTTTCATATTCATATTCATTTTCTAAAAAATTATTAGATGCAACAAAAAATAATAAAAAAATTACTTATGGCGCACCTCTAGCTGGTGCGCCATTGCTATATAAAAAAAGATTGCTAATGGCGCACCTCTAGCTGGTGCGCCATTGCTATATAAAAAAAGATTACTAATGGCGCACCGCTGTGGGGTGCGCCATTAGTAAGCTTCCCCCCTAGCTATTTCCTCCCTCTCCCTCTCGCCAGATCCCCTTCGCCCCTCTCCCTCGCCAGATCCACCCGCGCGCTGCCCCGACGCCGCCGCCCGGACCCCCGCCGGACTCCACCCCCGCCGTCCCCTCGCCAGATCTGGTCCCCCTCGCCGCCGAGCACCCCCCGCACCCTCTCCCCCGCTCCACCGGCCGCTGCCGCCGACCCCCCGCACCCTCCCCCGCTCCACCGCTGCCGACGACCCCCGCACCCTCTCCCCCGCTCCACCGGCCGCCGCCGCCGACCCCCCGCACCTTCGATCCCCCGCTCCACCGCCGCCGCCGACCCCCCCCCCCGCACCCTCTCCCCCGCTCCACCGGCCGCCGCCACCGACCCCCCGCACCCTCCCTCGCTCCACCGCCGCTGACGACCCACCGCACCCTCCCCCGCTCCACTGCCGCCGATGACCCCCCACACCCTCCCCGACCCGCTCCACCGTCACAAATGAATGCAACTAAAATTGCAAAAAAAAAACAAATTTGATTATATTTTCAAGTAACAAATTTGATGATATTTTCAAATAATAAATTTGATGATATTTTTTCATATTCATAAATACTTTCAAATAACAAATTTGGTGATATTTTTTAAAAAATTATTACTGTTTTTATTAAAAATTATTACTGTTTCATATTCATATTCATTTTCTAAAAAAATATTAGATGCAGCAAAAAATAAA
This sequence comes from Triticum aestivum, assembly GCF_018294505.1. Taxonomy (NCBI): domain Eukaryota; kingdom Viridiplantae; phylum Streptophyta; class Magnoliopsida; order Poales; family Poaceae; genus Triticum; species Triticum aestivum. Next base: position 229,234,957 of record NC_057806.1, on the reverse strand, counting down.
AAAAAATTACTTATGGCACACCTCTGGCTGGTGCGCCATTGCTATATTAAAAAAAGATTACTAATGGCGCACCTCTAGCTGGTGCACCATTGCTATATAAAAAAGATTACTAATGGCGCACCTCTGGCTGGTGCGCCATTGCTATATAAAAAAAGATTACTAATGGCGCACCGCTGCGGGGTGCACCATTAGTAAGCTTCCCCCTAGCTAATTCCTCCCTCTCCCTCTGGCCAGATCCCCTTCGCCCCTCTCCCTCGCCAGATCCACCCGTGCGCTGCCCCAACGCCGCTGCCCCGACCCCCGCCGGACTCCACCCCGCCGGCCCCGCGCCCCCACCATCGTAGCTCCCCCGCGCCCCCACCACTGCAGCTCCCCCGCCCCGCCGCCCCCGCGCCCCGAGCCGGAGGAGGAGGACCAGGAGGAGGACGAGGCGGAGGAGGAGACGACGACTGCCTCTACCTTAGCTCAGGCAGGCCACGCGACGCCGAGCCAAGCGCCGCCTCCCTCGCCGTCCCCCCCCCGCTCGCGCCCTCGACGTCACCGGAGCTTCAACACCCAGCCGCTGCCGGAGCTTCAACGCCGGCGTCTTCCTCCATTCCTCCATCCCCTCCCCAGGTCATTCGTCCCTTCTCCTCCACCCCCTCTCCTGCAAACCCTAGGGCCATGGTGGCATGTTAATGTTAATGTACATCACCTGTCCATATGTGATTGGCTTGTCTGTAACCGAGAGATGGTTTTTATTCCCCTAAAACTAGCTTGCCATTCATAAGGACAATGGAAGAACCGTCGGTAGCTAATCTTGTCATTGTGTAAAACTGTTAATTAGTTACCATGTTCATGTGTTGATGCATGGTTGTATTGTGTTGTGTCATCCTGGTGTAAATGCACATGATGGAGCAAGTGTGAAGATGATGTAACTTGTTGTGGCCGTCATTGCTTTTCCTAGGATTCAGTGAATTTGTATGTCAGGTCACTGTGTAGTTGGCAGCTAAGATTCAGTGAATTTGTATGTCGGTTCACTATGTAAGACAACTAGAGTTGAGTTGGTCTTGTTCGAGTTGTAGTAGTACAGAATATGATCACTTGCAACAAGTTTTAGATTGGAGGCAAGTTCCTGCCAATTTTTAGTAATATGGTTCAGAGAGTGGTAATTATTTGGTCAAACAAACATCCTCCCGTCTTCATATGAATTTTTATTTTTGGTTATTTCTGAGAACTTTTAGTAGATGTCTTTGTCATGGCTAGAAGCCTAGCTAGAACTTCTGACACTTTGAAGCAAGAACGTTCAGAGAGATTATTCCATGGAATAGCTGAACTATAATACTATTATTCATTTATGATAGTTTGTGAGATACAGAAATAGATATATTGAAGTTAGTAATGGCTAACAGCCAGACATGTGAATCTGTTCTTGATACTCCTTTTCCCTTTTCTTAGAATCATCATATACAAATTAGAAGCTTTCTAACATCTGCATATTTCAGGTTTCCGAGGAGGTAAAGGAAGTGAAGTTCAGAGAGTGCAGCAGCAGTAACACCTCCAAGGTGAGAAATATGTTCCTATTTATCTTTCTTTGCTAGATGTGCTCTTGTTACTTGTTACTCTCGAACTTCAGCTCTTGTTACTCTAGATCACCTGCAACAAGGTGAGAAATATGTTCGAGTTGTAGATTGTGACTTTCTGGAATGAATCTCACTTATATTCAGTTTCAGCTGGGAGGGAACTTCAGCAACAAGTTTTGTAACCATTGCAGTAGTACAAAATATGATCACCTGCAAAATTGTATGGGTAATGACTTAAGGAGACACAATAAATCTTAAATATGCATGATTGAAACTACCTGCTAAGATAACTTACTTTGTAGTCCGCATCATCTGCGACATGCTTCTTCAGTACATCATATAATATAGAGAAGTGCAGATCAAGTGGTGCAATCATATACATCTGGCCACTTAAGTCATCCTTCCCTTTAAGCAGAGTGATGCCTTTCGATGTCACACAATAATGTTTGTTGCAAGAACATTCTGGTCTTAGTTTTGTTTATTAACTTCTACTGTACTTGTGATGATGTTGTACTTGTGATGATGCTACTTGTGATCTTCTGAAATGACCCATTGGCGACTTCATTATGCGGGGATAATGATTTTGCAGGTACCCCGAGAGGCCCTTGAGTTTGCCGAAATGTCGATTAACTTTCGTTCCGGCAAATTCGGGTACTCCATATGTCCTATTTTCAGCAAAGGTCATCCTGAAATTTTCCATGAATTTTAGCACGACTTTGCTAAAAAATAGGACATATGGGGTACTTGCGACTAATGCATGGGCCGGGGTATCTTAGTACTTAGTTAAGTAGGATCAACTGCCCCGCCATTCTTGCTGCATTAAACCATAGGGGGCAATAGAGCCAAGTGATTAGGCCCAACTTAGAATTCTCCTTAGCATCGATAAACCCTAGATGATAAACCCAACATAGGTGGCAATAGAGCCAAGTGATTAGTGCCAAGTGATTAGGCCCAACCTAGGGTGCCTCAGCATCGATAAACCCTAAATGATGAAAACTTAACTTAGTATTTAGGGTGCCTCGGCGTCGATAAACCCTAAATGATGAAACCTTGGCTTTTAGGGTGCCTCGGTGTCGCGATGAGAACCTAAATGATGTACGCTTAGGCTTTTAGGGTGCCTCGGCGTCGACAACCCCTAAATGATAAAAGCTTAGCTTTCAGGATGCCTCGGTGTCGACAAACCCTAAATGATGAGAACATGATCTTGTTCCTTGACAATAACCAACTTTTTGACCAAACTTTTCTCCTATTTAGAGCGAAAAATGGCCCACAACGATGAGGCCGGCGGTTCGGGCGGCAAGCAATTCTGGGAGCTGTCCCAGGAGTTGGAGGAAGAACCTCACCGCTATGAGGACGCCGCGGAAGACACCGATCCTGACTATACAACCCCTAGTGGCGTCGGGGATGACACCACTGATGGTGCCGCCGAGGATGCCACCACTGATGATGGCGGCACACGCACAGATGGCAGCTAACCGAAGAGGCAACAGAAGGACCAGCGCCCGAGCGTGCTCGTCACCGTCAAGGAGGAATTTACTGAAGTGAACTCTGACGGGCATCCAACGACGCCCAAAGAAGTAGTCAAGGGGTACTCGGTTTAGCTCGGGTGCATTCTCCGGAGTACCTTCTCGATCAACACCGAGAACCTAAGGCATAAGGACCAAGCGAATTTGCGCAACCTCCTCTTCACGAAGCTGCACGAACGATACAAGTTCCCCGCTGACTTTGCAAACACACGCCTCTCAGGGAATAAAGTGAACAATGCCGCCCTCATGAGGATGAGCACGGCCCTGTCTACTTGGAGAAGCACGGTGAAGGCAATGATTGAAAAAGGTGATAGTTATGAGAAGATCAAGGCGAAATATCCTTTGATGAGCGAAGATGACTACAAGGAGTTCAAGATCAAGTGCGAGAGTAGCGCAACCTCCGAATCAAGTCAGTGGGGGAAAGAAATGCCGCAGTTGAACTTAGGTGTCCACCAACTCGGTCCCGGCAGTCACAGAGTGGCGGAGCCTATATGGGACAAGGAGGACGCGGAGCGTGCCGAGCAAGGCCTACCGCCCCGCTTCGAGAAATACCATGACAAGCAGACCAGGAACTTCCTCAGGGCCCGGTACAAGGAGGACCCGGTAACCAAGGAGCTTACTACGGATCCGAAGACCAGGGCGCTTGAGCTTGTTCTGGTAAGGAATACACCCCCGCGTAATTAGCTCCATATGGTTGCATTCTAATTAATCCCCAATATTTCTAAATGGTTCACGTTCCTTCCACAGGACAATGAAAGCAGTAGCGCGGGGTCATCTCAGAGCTCCCCTTTCGACACCCCTTTAAATAGGGCGTTGAACGTAATGAAAAACAAGGATAAGCTCAGTAAGCCGATGTCAGCTGGTCGTGTGGCCGGCAAAGGCTTGTCCACAAAATGGTCGTCATACTATACCGCTGGTGGGCGAAAGGAGAAAAAGACCAGCTCGGAAAGCCAGTCGCGCGAGGTTGAAGCACTCAAGGAACAAGTGGCGTGGATTCTGGAGATTGTCCAAGAGCAAGTGCAACAACAACTGGGAACGACGCTCAACGCCATGGTGCCTATGTTGATTCATGGGCTGACGATGTGGATTGCGGGCGGCCAACAGGGGCCTCCCCCGGTTCCCAGCTTCATGGCCAGCAACTCGCACAACACGCAGGCGGCGCCATTGGTGTCTTCGACGGCGCCATTGGTGTCTCCGGTGGAGGCGGTATTCGTGTCTCCGGCGCCGGCACGGGCATTGGAGCTTAATGCACCCGGGTGAATGCCGGCCGGCACCTCGCCAGCAAGCGGCCCCTCTGTCAGTTGCACGCCCGCCGTTGGCGGTGCCTCGACATTAGCCGAGCTCGACGACATCACGGTAACTAAGCCTCTCGGCTGATGACTTCATCTCCTTCCGTTTGACTGGGCATCCCTGACGCCCTACATGGTTTTGCAGGGCGCCGTCGATGTTCCTTGCACTCTCCTGCACTTCGTGGGCGGCGAGTTGGTCGATGTCGCCAAGGGAAGAATCGTTCAACCGGGCAACCCCGTGTTCCACGGTAATCCGATGCCACCCACGGTGTATAAGGTTGAACTGGTTCGGGTGCTGCCAGGCTGCGACGAGCTGTTACCTTCGATTCGACCCGCTGGGGCCGACGAAGATGATGAGATGACCCTTAGCGCCTGCGTAACCTGCCCCCTGCTTTGGCCAAAGAGCCAGATTCATTTGGGGGCGGGGGACACCACCCCACAGACAAGACCGCCAGTCAAGCCGGCGCCAAGCCATGGCAAGAACGCCACAACGCTACTGGACATGCCGGACATCCCTGGCACAGGATCCGGACATGCATATGGCACAGGATTCGGACGACGACGACAACGACGACGGTACATTTACCAACGTCGATAAGTACTTTGCCAAACATGGGTACGGTGACGAGTTCTGCGGGCCTCCTTCTCAAGAACCCAACCAAGACGACCGCGATCTAGCTGGTACGGCGGAGAAACCCAATTGCAACATGCGTCGTCTGGCGTTCAGTTCTCAGGAGACGCCTCCAGCTGCCGCCTTCACCGAGCCTCAGATAGCTGAGGTGCGAAATATTATCAGCCCCAACACGCTCAAGAAGGTGGTCTGTGAGCAGAACTCGGTCCCATTACAGTAGATCAAGAAGAATGGACGAAAAAGAAACACTAAAAAGGGCATCGGTGCGAGCCAGCCGGCACCGAGTATGATCCGTGCTCAGGACGGGCCACCTTCACCTAAGGATATCTCGAGGAGGGTGCATGTGGTGGGTAGGGCGATGCTACCGACAAATATGCTCAATGCTGCAACCGGTGCTATGCGGAGTCTACATGACAGTGTTCTTTCTTTGGAGAAGCGGCGTCTCAGAGAGAATGATGTGGCATACCCGGTTTTCATGGCCAAGGTGCCAGAGGGGAAGGGCTTTGTGGATGGCGCCATCGGGGGTACGATTGTCCTGCGGTTTGATGACATCTTTGCTATGTTTAACCTTCATTTGCTACACTACACCTTCGTTTGGCTGTTTTCACTGAGTATGGAGATGCGGATCATTAGAGACAAGACCCCGGACATCGTGATAGTCGACCCCTTCTACATGCATGCCAAGCTCTTGGGCAGCGCTAGGGACCGCCAAGTCGCGAGTTCATACCTCGAAGGCGTCATTCTGGCGAACCCAGATAAGGATAACTTCCGCGTGCCTTACTTTCCCGAGTAAGTCATCCCCTAACCGCCCCGTAACATATGATTTCTTAGATTTCGATCGTTCTTTTTTTCTAACATTACGTGTTCTGTGCAGTGACACACATTGCACACTCATCCTCTTAAGCATGAAATATTCCATGGCCACGTATTCCGACCCGAACCATGACTCCAAGATAGACTACACAAATATCAAGAAAGTTCTTGATGATATTCTCCCCGGCTACGCCAAATCTGGAGGCATCTTCACCAGGCCAGTTCGTAGGTACGGCAGGCACGTGTTCGCCCATAATACTAAGTTCTGTTGTGTCAAGCAGCCGTCTGGCGGTCAGAAGGATGCCTACGACGCCCTCCATCACATGCGGACGGTCATACAGGACCATCATCACCTTCTCCTACCAGATAATCTCAAAGATTGGGCCACGAGCTTGTCGGCAATCCAGGACGCGGACATCAGACAAGAATTCTTTCGCATCCAGTCGGAGTTTGCGGAAATCATCCATCAAGATGTCCTTCATACCTCGGGGCAGTTCTACCTCAGATATCAACCGTCCAACAGTGAGATAGACACAACGCTACAAATGCAGGCTGACAACGCCCGCGATTTCATCACCATCACGACAGATGGCGGCTTCATCCACGCTCCGGTCCCATGAGTCGAGTCGAAAGTAGTGATGCTATGTGTAGTTCTGAAACATTGATTGGCTCATGTTGTAATTAAACTTTAATGAATTGTATGTCTCTTTGGTTTTGACAGTCGTTCAACTTAGATGTAATCGATGCTATTTATTAGTAGGACCATGAATCGTGCTATTAATGTCTTGCTTTTCTCATCCGATCCTTTTGTTGCATACTTATATATTGCTTATGTATTGTCTATTGTTTGGCTTGTGCATAGAGATGCCGTTGTATGTCGTGTACAAGGGTAAGGTTCCCTAAGTCTACAACGACTGGGAGGAGTGTCGGAGACAGGTTCACCGTTTCAGCGGTAACAATTACAAAGGGTACACTACTAGGGCGGAGGCGGAATCTAGATATGCCCGCTATCTAGCGGGAGAGAGGAGGGAGCATTGGAGGAACCGGATGAAGACCAGTTTCATCTCGATGATGCTCATCGTAATGACCGCAGCTCTCGTCTATGTGATGGTAGTTTAGATGATCGATATCGACTTGTAATGTGAAGACAAACTCGCTACTCGCGGTCTCGAGACTTGTAATGTTCTATCTTTGTTCGGTCTTTTGAATTCGGAGACTAATATGATGAATTGTATTCGGAGACTAATCTTCTATTGTATTCGATGAATCTATTGTTGCTGTGTGGTGTTGTCTATATTCTGTCCAATAATATATTTTGTAACCTATGCAAAAACCAGAAAAGTAAAAAAATAAAACCTAATATTCATAGTAATGGCGCATCACCTCAAAGTGCGCCATTAGTATGCCAAAGGATACTAATGGCGCATCACTACATAGTGCGCCATAAGTATGCCAAAGGATACTAATGGCGCATCACCCCACAGTGCGCCATTAGTATGCCAAAGCACATGGGTAAATATGGCCCTTTGGGAGGCATACTAATGGCGCATGTTGGTCTATACTAATGGCGCACGGCGTGGTGCGCCATTAGTATACCAAATACTAATGGCACACTAGTGGTGCGCCATTAGTATATAATACTAGTGGTGTGGTACTAGTGGCGCACCAGTAGTGCGCCATTAGTAGGCAAAACTGGTGCGCCACTAGTAGGCCTTTTCCTAGTAGTGGCGTCACTATAGACGATTGAAGGGGCCATCAAACCTTTCTTCAACGGCATAGTGGAACTCTCTATGAAAGCACCAATGTCGGTGTCAAAACCGGCGGATCTCGGGTAGGGGGTCTCGAACTATGCGTCTAGGATCGATGGTAACAGGAGACAGGGGACACAATGTTTACCCAGGTTCAGGCCCTCTCTATGGAGGTAATACCTTACGTCCTGCTTGATTGATATTGATGAATATGAGTGTTACAAGAGTTGATATACCACGAGATCGTAATGGCTAAACCCTAGAAGCCTAGCCTATATGACTATGGTAATGAATATATCCTTTCCGGTCTAACCCCTCCGGTTTATATAGACACCGGGGGGGTCTAGGGTTTACATAGAGTCGGTTACATGAGAAGGAATCTTCATAGTTGGTCACCAAGCTTGCCTTCCACGCTAAGGAGAGTGCAATCCGGACACAGGTACAATCTTCGGTCTTCATGTCTTCACAGCCCATCAGTCCGGCACATGGACACCAGGTTGGACGCTCGAGGACCCCTTAGTCCAGGACTCCCTCAGTGGGGACGATCTGTCCCTTGGACGGAAGTCGGCAAACGATCTCCTTGGCCAGGTATCCAGCCTGTCAGAGCTCCTCTATATTTTTCCACTTAACGGAGGAGGCCATCAACTTCCCGCCGGCTCCGGATTCGGACATGGTTAGATGTTTGTTTGAATGGGAACGAATGAGGACTTGGGAGTTGGAGCTCAAGAACGTAGAGGCAGGAAGAAAGCGTGGGAGAAGAAAGGGGAATCTTATGTCCTTATAAGGGCGGTGGATATTGAACGCCCCCCATTCGCCTTAAAATTCGCCTGCTCCCAAGGGCTGTGTAAACGGTGCGGTTGGGTTACCCACACCGCTATTGATGTGAATCCCCTAATAAGGGGACACGGTCTCTGCTTTGACAAGACGTGCCAATGACAACCGCGTCTCGAAACATGGGGCAAAAAACGGTTCAAAATTATGACCGTACAGGCGTGATGTCGCATTACTAAAGTTGTCAGCAGATTGGACTTATGTGTTATTATATTCTCTCTGCGGTTGTGTGCGGTGTGTGTTACAGGTCCGGACACGATCAATTCGTCTGGGGACTATTAGGGATTTTGGAAGGAGGAACCTGCCTTGCAATGCCGAAGACAGCACTACGCGCCAGATACCTTGTCATTGAAGCCAGGTTCAGGGGCTACTGAGGGAGTCCTGGACTAAGGGGTCCTCGGGCGTCCGGCCTGTTACCTATGGGCCGGACTGATGGGCTGTGAAGATATGAAGACCGAAGACTGCGCCCGTGTCCGGATGGGACTCTCCTTGGCGTGGAAGGCAAGCTTGGCGACGGAATATGTAGATTCCCTTCTTTGTAACCGACTCTTTGTAACTTTAGACCCCCGGTGTCTATATAAACCGGAGGGTGTAGTCCGGAAGGGATATACTCAACACCTTAGTCATACAGGCTAGACTTCTAGGGTTTAGCCATTACGATCTCATGGTAGATCAACTCTTGTAATACTCATATTCATCAATATCAATCAAGCAGGACGTAGGGTATTACCTCCATCAAGAGGGCCCGAACCTGGTTAAAACTTCGTGTCCCCTGTCTGCCATTACCATCAACCTTACACGCATAGTTCGGGACCCCCTACCCGAGATCCGCCGGTTTTGACATCGACAATGATCCCTCACTAGATTTCAAGGTATAAGTGTTCTCCCTAAGTATGCACTATTGCTACAGTTCGTCGTGCTGAGACACCATGTGATGATCGGGTGTTACCAACATGTAACACCCTCGATGCGACTATATCTCCCACGTGTCGAGGCACGACTTAGAGGCATAATCGCATTGAAGGCATATGTTGCAAGTTAGGCAATCTTCACAACATCCCATGTAATATAAATCATAAAGGGGAGATAACATAGTTGGCTTACACTTGCCACGTCAAACAAGTACATAAATAACATTACATCATCCAAACACTCATGGCCCGACTACGGCGCCAAAATAAAAGAGAACCCAACATGCGACACGGTCCCAATCACCCCCAACTGGGCACCACTACTGATCATCAGGAAAGGAAACATAGTAACGTTGAGAGTCTTCATCGAACTCCCACTTGAGCTCAAACGCGTCTCCTGGAGCGGAATCATCAGGCCCTGCATCTGGAGTAATAGTAATCTGTGAGCCACAGGATCTCGGCAATCTCGCACCCTCGCGATCAAGACTATTTAAGCTTATAGGTAAGGCAAGGTAAAATATGTGGAGCTGCAGCAAGCGACTAGCATATATGGTGGCTAACTTATTCACAAAAGAGAGCGAGAAGAGGCGGCAAAGCGCGAGCGAGAAACTAGAGAGCAACCTGCACAAGCATTACTCCAACACCGTGTCCGCTTCCCGGACTCCGCCGAGAAGAGGCCATCATGGTTACACACTCAGTTGATTCATTTTAATTAAGTTAAGGTTCAAGTTATCTACAACCGGACATTAACAAATTCCCATCTGCCCATAACCGCGGGCACGGCTTTTGAAAGTTCAAATCCCTGCAGGGGAGTCCCAACTTAGCCCATGACAAGCTCTCACGGTCAACGAAGGAATAGACCTCCTCCCAAGACATTCCGATCAGACTCGGTATCTCGGTTCTTCAAGACACATATCTCTTTCTCAGGACACACTCAGATGAGCGCTCCATACAACTAAAAACGAAACCCCGAGTTTCCCCGAGGGGGCGCTGCACAGGACTCTAGTTTGGAGCAACACTCAGAGGAGCACTGGCCCGGGGGGGTCTAAAATAAGATGACCCTCGGGCTCCAGAAACCCAAGGGAAAAAGAGGCTAGGTGGCAAATGTTAAGACCAAGGTTGGGCATTCCTGGAAAAGCTTTAATCAAGGCGAACTATCAAGGGGTTCCCATTATAACCCAACCGCGTAAGGAACGCAAAATCCGGGAACATAACACCGATATGAAGGAAACTAGGGCGGCAAGAGTGGAACAAAACACTAGGCGAGAGGCCGAGCCTTCCACCCTTTACCAAGTATATAGATGCATTAAGATAACATAGCAATATAATGATATCCCAACAAGTAAATAAATGTTCCAACAAGGAACGGCCTCCAATCTTCACCTGCAACTAGCAACGCTATAAGAGGGGCTGAGCAAAGCGGTAACATAGGCAAATAACGGTTTGCTAGGACATGGTGAGTTAGAGGTTTGACATGGCAATTTGTGAGGATTGAAAGCAATTGGTAGGCATCGTAGCAATGGCATAGCAAAAGAGCGAGCAAACTAGCATAGCAAAGATAGTAGTGATTTCGAGGGTATGATCATCTTGCCTGCACAGTTGTCAGAGTTGATTGGATCCTCGAAAGCAAACTCAACGGGCTCCTCGTTAGGGAACTCGTCTCCCAGATCTACCCAAACAAGACAAACAAGCAAACAGAACACAATCAACCACGTGCAAGAATCAAGCAATATGATGCAATGATGGTATGCTATGCGGGTTGCGATGCGGGATGCAAAATGCAAGATATGACAGGAAATGCAAGAACCTGGCCTCAACTTGGAAATCCAAGCATGCCACTGGAAAGATGAGATGAAATCGCTTGAAAACGATATAAAGAACGCCGGAATCAGAGTTACGGTTTGGAAATGGCAAGCGATTCAAAAATGACACCGGTCTGGGATTTACCGCAAGTAGGCATCTAAATGCAATGAGATGAACATGCTACAACACCCAAACATGACAACAAAATACATGGCATGGATGCATTCAAGATTCTTGACAAAAGTCTAGCATTGAGCTACGGCCAAATCATCCATTAACAGGTTCAAACAAGCATGGCAAAAATGCATATGGCAAACAGATCTCAGACTTAGTGAAATTAACACTTGTCTGGAATTTCAGATCAGGTAGCACTCTTCGGAGCAACAAAACTACATGCTACAGGACCTGAACATGGCAAAGTAAAACATGGCATGGAGCTACTCAAATAGCTTAACAAAAGTCCCTTAGTGACCTTGAGCCAAAAGGGATCAAAAAATATACTGACAAGCACGTGAACATCGCAAAAACATAATCAGTTTTCAGACTTAGTGAAAACTGGCACATGCTGAAATATAACTCAAGTAGGCATGTTTACGAGCTCGATGCACTCACTACGGTGCAAGTCATGACCAACTAAGCATACATCTATCAAGAAAACACAAAATTAAAGCTACACATGGCCAGAAAAATAGCATAGCATGCACGGATCAACTACAACATCATCGGCAAAATTGCAAACAAGTTGACAATCTGCCCAGATTCACAAAGTAGCAAAAGTAGAGCTCGATTGACTCAAGCTAGGGTGCTCCATAATTGCAAATAAAGACATGGATGGATAGAGCACTACAAGATTAACAAAACATCCTTACTGATCATAATCAAAAGAGGCACGAATCACTAGGAAACAACATGAACATATGGCCATATGAGATAAACAGCTCAAGGACTTAGTGGAATTGCTAAGTCCCTGAAAACAGAATTACCGAGTGCCTCACTTTGCAAGCTTGCACTAGTCACCATACTCATCACAAAAATACATGGGTTGCACCTCTGGAAAGATGACAAAACCCTTAACAAAACATATGTATAACATCAGGGCATATCATGCACACATTAATCATGGCAAAAATGACAAAAACCTAAATGGAGTAGCAGATCTGACAATTAACTCAAGTAGCCCTCTTCTAACAGCATTTCGGGAATCAAGATGAACTCAAATGAAAATGATGCAATGTAATGAAATGATGTACTTTCTGAGATGAACATTTTGATATGCTATATGCATGAATCGGAGCTACGGATGCAAAGTTACGGGGCTATGAGCATGAGCACTTGAGCTAGGGTTAGGAGGGAAAAAGTCAACCGAAAATTCCAGATCTGAGATCTGCACGCGGATCGAGGACGGCCGTCGAGGTACTGTTCACCGGCGGGGGAGAGAGCTCGCCAGAGTCCGGCCGGAGGAGGATGAAGACGGAGAGGCGGCGCTGGCCTCGGGCGGCGTGGGCGGAGGAGACGGGCGCGGGCCC